>NC_058082.1:403156752-403331616 GCF_014858855.1 Bufo gargarizans
TAATTGGCCCAAGTCACAAAAACACATTTACCCAGGTCACAATACATTAAAATATTAAAAACCAAGAGGACCGATGGTGGGCTGTTGGTATATATTTGAAAAGTGCAAGTGCAATAATTATGATTGGTCACTAGTAAAAAGGTTTATTCAACCAAACCACTATGGCTCAAAAATACATAGTACAAAAAACTCATATGCATATATATACAACAGACACCTAAACATGTGGGTGATAATACACACAACAAGGGCTGACTGAAGCAATAAAGCAGCAACATATAATAGGCACATAGAAAATACTGACCAACCAGCTTCGTATACGACACACGACCACCACTAGTCCACTCCCCAACGCATGTTTCGTGTTAGCTTTTTCAAGGGTGTACCACATGTTTAGGTGTCTGTTGTGTATATATATGCATATGAATCACCAAAAAATGAAACTGACTTACGTATATATATATATGAAAATCCCAAAAACGTTATTATTATTTGAGCCGCCTGGCTTCTTCCGGGGATGGAAGCCAGGTTTACTGGCGAAACGGCGTTGGGTCAGGAGTCGGCCGAGAGATCTTTGCACCAGTCAGGGTATGTTTAATCTTGTCCTTGTACTTTAACCTCAATCTCTACAATTGCCTCCTTTGCACTTTGTTTGGGGCGTTGCGGTCATGAGGTTTTGAGGTATGCTTTTTTAGCTAGCATTCTTTTTTCCCTGTTGTTATTTTCGTGCACTGATCTCCCGGACTCTCCTTGGGTCCTGCTCCTCATCTGTGTGTCCTGCCTTGTGCTGCCTTCTTTTATTATGCATGTATGTATTGTTCATATATATTTATAATAACGTTTTTGGGATTTTCATATATACGTAAGTCAGTTTCATTTTTTGGGTGATTATTATGACTCCTTGCGGGTCCGTTTTTTCGATTTACTTGATATTTATTCTGTCCGGTTAATATTGGTTGACCATATATATGCATATGAGTTTTTTGTACTATGTATTTTTGAGCCATAGTGGTTTGGTTGAACAAACCTTTTTACTAGTGACCAATCATAATAATTGCACTTGCACTTTTCAAATATATACCAACAGCCCACCATCGGTCCTCTTGGTTTTTAATATTTTAATGTATTGTGACCTGTGTTAAATGTGTTTTTGTGACTTGTGACAATTATGTCTTTTTGTGATTCTCAATAAAATCATGTTATTTTCTGATTTACCTCAGCATTATATGTGTTTTTGTACTTAATTGACCCATTTCCTTTGGTTGGTTCTCATGGTTGTATGAATGGCCATGATAAATCTGTTTGCATGAGACCTTAGTGCTGCTAAGTAACTAACCCAGGTAGTAACACAAAAGAAACAGCAATTGTTGCAAATGCCATTTCATCTGAATACTAGTTTCCCTGGAACACAGTTGAGTTTTGAATATCTTGCCTACCTGGGTGCACTTGGCGGCTCAAAGTTTGAAGCATAATATGTGACTTGTACAAAAGATGGTTAAACAGTTTTAGTTATTTTTGTTTAACCAAGTTCCATGGTGGCTCTTCTATTTTCTTCCATTTGTCTTGGAGAGCCTCTAAGTATCAGTTTCCTAGTAATTATATATTATTATGTTGTTAGAAAACCCTTTGATACAGTTTCCAAATTCTTTCTTGAATTTTACAGGGGAGACATGGGGCAACTAAATCTGGACCAGCAGTGGGTGGATGGATTTGGTTCCCTATCTGCTGACATGAATTCCTTGAGGTTGGATTTTACCATTGTTAATGGACTTTACCAGAGGAAAGTGACCCAACATGCTAACAGCATCGCTACTGATGCCTTAGGTAGGCTAATGCCCTTGGTGTACTGATTTCTGAACCCACAAACTATAGCCAAAGGTAAACCTTGCTGACAATGTGAGATACATTACATCTGAAATGTATGTATTTTATTTCTAGGTATATACAGTACCGTTAATGCAGCCTACCAATCATCACTAGAAGCAGCCGAGAGGGTGGCTATGGCCCAGACAACTATATCCCAATCAAGGGAAAGTAGGAGAGGGGTAAATGGCCTTGAAGGGAAGACCAAAGAAGCAGTGTTTGACCTGGAGACATTAAAAGACGAGCTCTCCTACCCAAATCTCACTCCAACCATCAACAGGGTAACGGCAACAATTATTATATGACATGGCACTGTTATTCCTATTTTTGCACATATTACATGCGCATTTCTAGTACTGTGACTGCTACAGTACACAAATATCTTCTAAAACTTGTAAAGACAAGACATTTATATTATTATAGTTGTACTATTAAATTGTTGTTCTGAATCTTTATTATTGGTTATACATGTCTGCTTTTTGGACTGATGTAACGACTGGGCAAGAATCAGATCGGGGATACACTAGGTACCCAACAACATAAAAAATATACTGAACACCATGGGACAGATTTACTAAGCAGGTCTAATATGTAGACATTGTGAGACAGTGCCAAATTTAGCACTGTGCCTCAGGCTCCATGATAAATTTGGTACTTGACTAGACATTTTTGGCTAACTTCATGCCACCTATTGTTTGGCTTACTTTGAGACAGAATTGTGTGCCAAAATGTTGGTGCAAAATGTTGTATCTTAGACCATGCCCCTTTCCCTCTAAGCCACACCCCTTTGGCAAACTAGATGGTGAATTTGTCTAAACTAGATACGCCAAATTGACCAAAAAGGCTATAAATTGCACCAATGACATTAGTAAATGTGGACCTGTATGTGTTGATGGTGCAAGAAGCAGGCAAACGGAAAGAAAATATTGTTTAAGATGCAACGCTTACATGACACTGACTCATTTGTAAATTTGGTACAGATTTGTGAGGGTGTAAGAACAGAATCATGCACACCAGAGAACTGCCTTGGTACTGTGTGTCAGAGGAACAATATTACCTTGTGCCAAGTTGGATCCAGTTGCAGAGGAGCATTTCCTTTGTCCATGAATGCACTAAGGACTACAGAGAAAACTGCCAAAGAGCTCCAGGACCTGAATAGTCAACTGCTGAAGAACACACAGATGGTAAATAACATTGCATGCTCATACACTCATTGTAATATAGCATTATAATAATAATGAGGAGGATTATTGAGATACTCACCATTTTCTGCTCACCAACCACATATTTAATGGTACCAGCCTCCATGTCTTCAACTTGTCTGGATTTAAAGTAGCATCTCTGTATAAACTCAATATCACCTAGCACCCTAGGCTAGATCTGGTTTTCCTAAAACTCTAAATGAAACAAATTTATACCTCAAGATATATCATAGATATAATGTGTTCCCTTTGTCTCCTCATAATTAAAGCTCAATTCATTACTTTACTCTGGGTCAAATATTCAGGATATAAGTATCTACTAAATAAGGTTGGGTCATCATTTTAGGTCATGAATGCTGGTGAAAAACAGGAAGATTAGCAAAGAGGTTTTTTAGGACATTAGCAATGCTGGTCTAGACTTAATATAGGTCATCACAGTTTGATTAGTTGGGTTCCAAATTAGCAATTAGCATCCTGATTGCTTCCTGCAAGCAAGGTGTCCACTTCATTTTTCCATCAGACACAGTGGCTTGCTTATGTGGGTATCTATGCCTGGTAATCATGTTTTTATGTTTAAAATGGTTTTAAAGAATTTCGATTATGCTATTTTTAATTGTGCATGTCATTATCTATATTTAAATAAAAAACATAAAATTCCACAGTTTTCCCTCTGTCTACTAAGCTTGATAATAGGCTCCACTCCTTGGTCTGTAAAGATATCATTACAGGCTGGCTTAGATTGACAGAAAAGACAAGATCTACTATTCACAATAGGTCATTGTCAGAGCTTATCTATTCTTTCCATGTCCAATGACATCTGCACAGGTCACAGAACATGCCTAGAAAACTCTCCTATAGAAGTCAATGACATCCCCTTCAGTTCATTGTGTCTATGGACCCTGGGACTGCCATAAAACAGTTTTCTTAAAGGGGTTGTCTGTGTTCAGAGCTGAACCTGGATATATCCCCTTCTTCGCCCATGCAGCTCCTCTGAGATGTTTACACTGCTAGTCGGAGGCTTTCACCTAGCAATGTTCCCAATGACGTCAATGGTACTAATGGGCAGGCTTTAGCGCTGCCCTAGCTTACATCTAGCAGCCAGAGACCCGACACATCACCTGATCTGCAGAAAAAGTCCTTTTGCCCAGGCCAAGGGAGAGCATCGGACTATGAAATGTATACAGATGAAAAACTTACTTGACCTGTCCAATGTCTGCTTAATAGATACAGGAAGCTGAAAAAACATCCAACCAAATCAAGGATAGTGCCCAACAGCTGTCAGAACAAGTGACCAGGACCAGGACTCGCATGGAACAAGATATTGGGAGCACCAGACAGTTTATAAAGCAAGTTAGAGACTTCTTAACGGGTAAGCAAGGTATCCCTTTGCTATAGTTTGTATTTTACTGGTAAGTAACAGTAATAGTAACTAGAAAATGTTTTATTACCCTATGTTTGGAATAAAGAGCAGATCATGTTATACCTGTTAAACCACATATACTGGGGCACATTTATCAAGCTCGCCTGTTGTTAGGTGTAAAATTAGACAGGTGTATTTTTTTTTTTTTTTTTGGACTGGTCTAATTTATTTGCACATGAAAAAGGTGCATCTGTGTGGAGAAAAGTCACATGTCTCCAGGAAAGTGCAACTTTTAATAAAAAAAAGTCACACTTCACAACTTAAAACAAAAGAAGAAAAGTACACCAGCCCTGGAGAGGAGTAAAAGTTAGGGCTCTTGCACACGACCGTTGCCCCGCTGTGGCCTTATTGTGGCACGCATATGGAGGGGCCGCAATACACGGGGCACCGACCGAGTGCACCCCGCATCACAGATGTGGACCCATTCACTTGAATGAGTCCTCAAACCCGGAGATGCGGTGTGGAAGCACAGATCGGAACCCCACGGAAGCACTACGGAGTGCTTCCGTTGTGTTTCTGGCCATGCCTCCGCACCACAAAAAAGTAGTGCATGCAATACTTTTTTGCGGTGCGGACTGTCAGATGCGGATCATGGACCCCATTCAAGTGAATGGGTCCGCAATCTGCATGTGCCTGCCCCACGGTCAGTGCCCGTGCATTGCAGACCGCAATTTGCAGTCCGCAGCACTGGACCTGCCAGCTCACGGTCGTATTCATGAGCTCTTAGACTGTTTTTGTGACTAATTCAGGCACAAAAAAAGGCACACCTACATAAATAGATCGAAAAAAAGCTGCAAAAGTTAGAAAACTTCTGTATTAGGCCGAATGCACACGGCCGTGAGCGGTCCGTGGAACCGCGGCCTAGATTCCTACTGAGAGCAGGAGCGCACGGCGTCATTGGTTGCTAAGACGCCGTGCGCTCCCTGCTGCCGCCACAGTACAGTAATACATTGGCATAGATCATACCAGTGTATTACTGTATTGCGGCGGCAGCAGGGAGCGCACGGCGTCATAGCAACCAATGACGCCGTGCGCTCCTGCTCTCAGCAGGAATCCAGGCTGCGGTTCCGCGGACCGCTCACGGCCTTAGTCTAAAAAAATCTAAATAGATGACTAGTCTCCAAAGCCTCCAAAACGTGGAGAATTTTAGTAGTAAATGCAACTAAGAAATAAGACTATCCAAAACAGCTTTTTTTTTTTACTAAAAACAGGTGCAAACTCTTTAGTAAATGTGCCCACTATGTCTAGACCTTGGACATGTGCTTTACATTCAGGTGTTACCTGTGCAGACTGCTTAATCAGACTACATGTCTGAGAAATAAGCCAAGCTGCTGACTTACAATGTCAGCTTATGATATTAATAACGGAACAACCTGTATGGGATTACCTTCCTGAGCTAGATCATGTCTCTCCAGTATCAAACGCAAGTGCTACAAGTGCTCTTGTACCTTTTAAGTGACATACATTAAATACATAGAGGCACGATTACTATGCTATATACACCTCTTTTTGTCCAAAATGTTGTTGCACACTTTCTTTGCGACTTTTCCAGCTTCGTGCCACATTTTCAGAAGAAACGAGAAGGGGGGGTCATGAGGGTGAGGGTAAATTTATCTTTATTCCCGTCAGTTTTCTGGTGTGAATAAAAGCAGAAATCTAGAATGCTGACGTTGATTTTAAACTGTTACAAGGCCAATGAGAGAATGCACCAAATCCATGAGAGGTCTGTGATATGTGAGATTTTTTTCTCCCTCCCGTTTATGTACAGCAAATAATGCAGATCGTTGTATTTTTTAAGACATCTTGTTTTTACTGAAATCCTGCCTTTTTTGTGAGTTTGAACATACTCTAAATGTAGGGCTATCACAACCCACATCTTTTCAGCTCAGACTCTTTACCACACACTGGCAGATTATAAAGGGATATGTGTAAAAGGGTCTGTTGTACACTATAAAAAATTAATGCTGAGACCTTTATTTTTCTTGATGTGATAATGTGTCAATTAACTATTACAATCAGATTTTTCGACAACATTATGTTTTATAAGCTGCAAGCTATGCACAGTGATCTCCCAGCACAGGATAGTGCTATAAGGCCTCTTTCACACGACAGTATGTCCATTTCAGTGTTTTGCGGTCCGTTTTTCGCGGATCCGTTGTTCCGTTTTTTGTTTCCGTTGTGCTTCCCGTTTCCGTTCCGTTGTTCCGTTCCGTTTTTCCGTATGGCAAATACAGTATACAGTAATTTCATATTAAAAATTGGGCTGGGCATAACATTTTCAATAGATGGTTCCGCAAAAAACTGAACGGATACGGAAGACATACGGATGCATTTCCGTATGCATTCCGTTTTTTTGCGGACCCATAGACTTTAATGGAGCCACGGAACGTGATTTGCGGCCAAATATAGGACATGTTCTATCTTTAAACGGAACGGAAAAACGGAAATACGGAAACGGAATGCACACGGAGTACATTCCGTTTTTTCTGCGGAACCATTGAAATGAATGGTTCCGTATACGGACCGTATACGGACCGCAAAAAACGGCCCGCAAAACGGAAAAAAAAAACGGTCGTGTGAAAGAGGCCTTAGGCCTCTTTCACACTACCGTTTTTTTTTTCCGTTTTGCGGTCCGTTTTTTGCGTTCCGTATACGGTCCGTATACGGGACCATTCATTTCAATGGTTCCGCAAAAAAACGGAATGTGTTCCGTATGCATTCCGTTTCCGTATTTCCGTTTTTCCGTTCCGTTGAAAAGAAAGAACATGTCCTATATTTGGCCGCAAATCACGGTCCGTGGCTCCATTCAAGTCAATGGGTCCGCAAAAAAAACGGAACACATACGGAAATGCATCCGTATGTCTTCCGTATCCGTTCCGTTTTTTGCGGAACCATCTATTGAAAATGTTATGCCCAGCCCAATTTTTTCTATGTAATTACTGTATACTGTATATGCCATACGGAAAAACGGAACGGAACAACGGAACGGAAACGGAACCACAACGGAAGAAAAAAACGGAACAACGGATCCGTGAAAAACGGAACGCAAAACACTGAATTCAACATACTGTAGTGTGAAAGAGGCCTTAGTTTCACAGTGCATAAGCACTACCGAGCGTAGCTTGCAACCCATAGACATTTTGGAGTTTTTGATCAGTGAGATGCCGGCTTCCTATTGCTTGCACAACTGGAGTGGGTTCACAGGGATGATCAGCTGTACAGTGGAAAAAATAATGTTTCTAACATAAGCAGTCTTTTTTATGCTTTATATCATAGATTTAGCGGATAATAGAAATGCCAACAGTGCTTGTTTATAGCTTGTGGACTGATTCACAGTATTCAACCATGAACAAATGCAATCCTGGGTAATATAGAGGTATAGAGTGATGCATTATCATATCATAGGCTAGTAAAGCATGGAATCTAGATGCATTTCAGGGCTCCTGCCCCCTTCTTCAGTAGCTGGAGTTACCTTAGGATCAAGGTGATTTTTTGGATCACTATGGGTTACAACAAAAATGTGTCCCGGATCACTCATATCTGATAAAACAAAATAAAATAAAGATGCTATGAAGGCAGCGTCATATAAAATCACAGAAAAGAACGATAGACTCACTGATCATTGATAATGACTAAACATTAAACATGTCAATACCTAATATATCATGCCATAAAACAATCTAAACCTATCTCATAGCCAGATATATGGTAATGTAAGGGTCTACAGGAATGCAACATGAGATGTGCCTTATTATCCTAACACTAAATACAGAGAAAACTATACAACTCTGCTTGAATATTGCGACTTTTTGAAATAATGGTGTCAAAATTGTAAATTAATCTGGATTCGGCTCTGGACATCTTCGTCTTTCTTGCCTAGCTGAAGGCCTATGAAAATTAAACCTCTGGGATTGCATTGATGGACCAGTTTGAAGTGGGCAGAGTCAGATTTACCTGCTTTGGATTTCAGATAATATGACAGGGAGAGATCAGAGTTGTGCCAGGTATTACTGTCAAATCATTAGAGCTTCAGCAAGGCTTTAAAAACGACACCACTGACAGCTTATACAGTACACGGTGACCCTACAGGACACTGTGGTACAGGGGGAATTCAGTACAAGGGCATATCAGAATAGATTCTGTGTCTAAAGACACTAGTAGACAAAGGAGGGATCACCCGCCCATGACCACCTGATAAACCATCCAGATAATTCAAAATATATGAACAAATCACAGCATTGCAGGCTCCACATCTTGCTGCCAACCGTTTATTACATCAGGTGCATCCACCACAAAAAAAAAGATTGAGACGTTTTGCTGAAAAAAAGTATTTAAGCATGCTTGATAAAAGCATTTTTTCCGCTGAAACATCACAATTTTTTTGGGTCGATGTACCAGCTGTAAATAAACGGTTTTGATCAAGGTTTGGAGCCTACAATGCTGTCATCTGTTCATACATATTGAACTTAAATACATGTAGAGAATACTTGCAAAAAATAGGATATATCTTCTCTCTGATGGCAACATCAATCCTTGAATACAGATTTTATAAAAAGTACATACTACAACCAAAGGGTTATTTTAAGTTCTGTCAAAAAACTTACCCCAACAAAGAAGGGTGCAACCAACCCAACCTCTTCTTATGGCCAGGTTCACACAGGGCTATGATAGAAGAAAACGTAAGGCAGCTCTCACCTGCAGTAGTAAAATCACCAGAGGTGCACGGATGCCGCTCCTGGATGCGGTATATACAGTAAGAAAAAGAAGAAAATCCAGCTCTCTCCGGTGAAAAAATGAAAAACTTTAATCCAGCAAGTTTAAAATCCATACAGGTGTACAAATAGCAGTCAACGCGTTTCAGACCTCAGAGAAATATGGGTCCTTCCTCATGACAAACGTGTGAACGTTTGTCATGAGGAAGGACCCATATTTCTCTGAGGTCTGAAACGCGTTGACTGCTATTTGTACACCTGTATGGATTTTAAACTTGCTGGATTAAAGTTTTTCATTTTTTCACCGGAGAGAGCTGGATTTTCTTCTTTTTCTTACACAGGGCTATGGTAATGGAAGAAAACACAGCAGGTGGCTGTAACTGCTGCCACCCATTGGTTTTAGTTGGTGTTTTTCTGAACTTTTGTGTTTTAATGGCATTTTTTGCACTTGAATTTGATGGTGCTTTTTGCAGAAAAATTCTAGCTCCAGATGTTAGCTGATGTGTATGGGAGATATTGAAGGGGTTGTCCTCAGGATAGGGGATATGTGTCTGATTAGTGGGGTTCAAACCTCTGCCATACTAAAATATTGCATTGACATAAATATTCAGACTCAGTGCCCATCCTGCGGACCGGAGGCACAGATGGCAAGCCCACATAAGCACTTTGTATTGCTTCTGTGGGCTTACAATCCGTGTCTCCATTCTGCAAAAGATAGGTGAAGTCCTGTCTTTAGTCGTGTGTTGTGGATTGCAGACCAGTTCAAGTCAAGAGGTCTGCACCCTTGTATATTACAGACTGGCCGTTTACGGTCCACAATACGGGCACTGAGCTCTTAACCCCTTAGTGACCACTAGGGATGAGCGAACTCGAACTGTATAGTTCGGGTTCGTACCGAATTTTGGGGTGTCCGTGACACGGACCCGAACCCGGACATTTTCGTAAAAGTCCGGGTTCGGGTTCGGTGTTCGTCGCTTTCTTGGCGCTTTTGTGACGCTTTCTTGGCGCTTTTTGAAAGGCTGCAAAGCAGCCAATCAACAAGCGTCATACTACTTGCCCCAAGAGGCCATCACAGCCATGCCTACTATTGGCATGGCTGTGATTGGCCAGAGCACCATGTGACCCAGCCTCTATTTAAGCTGGAGTCACATAGCGCCGCCCGTCACTCTGCTCTGATTAGCGTAGGGAGAGGTTGCGGCTGCGACAGTAGGGCGAGATTAGGCAGATTAACTCCTCCAAAGGACTTGATTAACTGATCGATCTGCAGCTGTGGATCATTGAGCTGCTGATCCTCAATTGCTCACTGTTTTTAGGCTGCACAGACCGTTTGTCAGTCTCATTTTTCTGGGGTGATCGGCGGCCATTTTGTGTCTTGTGGTGCGCCAGCACAAGCTGCGACCAAGTGCATTTAACCCTCAATGGTGTGGTTGTTTTTTGGCTAAAGCCTACATCAGGGTGAAGCTGTCACACCAAGTGCATTTAACCAGCAATAGTCTGTTTATTTTTTGGCCATATCCCAGTCTAATTCTGTCACTAAATCCATACCGGTCACCCAGCGCCTAAATACTAGGCCTCAAATTTATATCCAGCTAAATCTGTCCCTAGTGCTGTAGCTGGGCGAGTTATTTAGTGTCCGTTCAAGCACATTTCTTGTTCTGGGTTGAAATACAATTCCCAATTTAGCAATTTCATAATTTAGTGGTTCCTGCTATATCAGAGCTATTTGAAATCTATCCCAAAAAGGGTATATAATATTGAAGGTGCACATTAGGGTCATTCAGAATAACTTCACACACACCCGCTACTGTGTATTTCCAAGTCTAATTCTGTCACTAAACCCATACCTGTCACCCAGCGCCTAAATACTAGGCCTCAAATTTAAATCCCTCTAAATCTCTCGTTACCGCTGTACTGTTGTTGCTGGGCAAGATATTTAGTGTCCGTCAAAGCAC
Source organism: Bufo gargarizans (assembly GCF_014858855.1). Lineage (NCBI taxonomy): Eukaryota > Metazoa > Chordata > Amphibia > Anura > Bufonidae > Bufo > Bufo gargarizans. The sequence goes on from NC_058082.1 coordinate 403,167,902, forward strand.
ATTTTTTGTTCTGGGTTGAAGTACAATTCCCAATTTAGCAATTTCATAATTTAGTGGTTTCTGCTATATCAGAGCTATTTGAAATCTATCCCTAAAAGGGTATATAATATTGAAGGTGCACATTGGGTCATTCAGAATAACTTCACACACACGCTTCTGTGCATTTCCAAGTCTAATTCTGTCACTAAATCCATACCGGTGACCCAGCGCCTAAATACTAGGCCTCAAATTTAAATCCCTCTAAATCTCTCGTTATCCACCGCTGTACTGTTGTTGCTGGGCAAGATATTTAGTGTCCGTCAAAGCACATTTTTTGTTCTGGGTTGAAGTACAATTCCCAATTTAGCAATTTCATAATTTAGTGGTTTCTGCTATATCAGAGCTATTTGAAATCTATCCCTAAAAGGGTATATAATATTGAAGGTGCACATTGGGTCATTCAGAATAACTTCACACACACGCTTCTGTGCATTTCCAAGTCTAATTCTGTCACTAAACCCATACCTGTCACCCAGCGCCTAAATACTAGGCCTCAAATTTAAATCCCTCTAAATCTCTCGTTACCGCTGTACTGTTGTTGCTGGGCAAGATATTTAGTGTCCGTCAAAGCACATTTTTTGTTCTGGGTTGAAGTACAATTCCCAATTTAGCAATTTCATAATTTAGTGGTTTCTGCTATATCAGAGCTATTTGAAATCTATCCCTAAAAGGGTATATAATATTGAAGGTGCACATTGGGTCATTCAGAATAACTTCACACACACGCTTCTGTGCATTTCCAAGTCTAATTCTGTCACTAAATCCATACCGGTGACCCAGCGCCTAAATACTAGGCCTCAAATTTAAATCCCTCTAAATCTCTCGTTACCCACCGCTGTACTGTTGTTGCTGGGCAAGATATTTAGTGTCCGTCAAAGCACATTTTTTGTTCTGGGTTGAAGTACAATTCCCAATTTAGCAATTTCATAATTTAGTGGTTTCTGCTATATCAGAGCTATTTGAAATCTATCCCTAAAAGGGTATATAATATTGAAGGTGCACATAGGGTCATTCAGAATAACTTCACACACACGCTTCTGTGCATTTCCAAGTCTAATTCTGTCACTAAATCCATACCGGTGACCCAGCGCCTAAATACTAGGCCTCAAATTTAAATCCCTCTAAATCTCTCGTTACCGCTGTCCTGTTGTAGCTGGGAAAGTTATTTAGTGCCCGTCAAAGCACATTTTTTGTTCTGGGTTGAAGTACAATTCCCAATTTAGCAATTTCATAATTTAGTGGTTTCTGCTATATCAGAGCTATTTGAAATCTATCCCTAAAAGGGTATATAATATTGAAGGTGCACATAGGGTCATTCAGAATAACTTCACACACACGCTTCTGTGCATTTCCAAGTCTAATTCTGTCACTAAATCCATACCGGTGACCCAGCGCCTAAATACTAGGCCTCAAATTTAAATCCCTCTAAATCTCTCGTTACCGCTGTCCTGTTGTAGCTGGGAAAGTTATTTAGTGCCCGTCAAAGCACATTTTTTGTTCTGGGTTGAAGTACAATTCCCAATTTAGCAATTTCATAATTTAGTGGTTCCTGCTATATCAGAGCTATTTGAAATCTATCCCAAAAAGGGTATATAATATTCAAGGTGCACATTGGGTCATTCAGAATAACTTCACACACACGCTTCTGTGCATTTCCAAGTCTAATTCTGTCACTAAATCCATACCGGTCACCCAGCGCCTAAATACTAGGCCTCAAATTTATATCCCGCTGAATTTGAATACAATACATTGGGCCAAATAATATATTTGTTGTTGTGGTGAACCATAACAATGAGAAAAACATCTAGTAAGGGACGCGGACGTGGACATGGTCGTGGTGGTGTTAGTGGACCCTCTGGTGCTGGGAGAGGACGTGGCCGTTCTGCCACATCCACACGTCCTAGTGTACCAACTACCTCAGGTCCCAGTAGCCGCCAGAATTTACAGCGATATATGGTGGGGCCCAATGCCGTTCTAAGGATGGTAAGGCCTGAGCAGGTACAGGCATTAGTCAATTGGGTGGCCGACAGTGGATCCAGCACGTTCACATTATCTCCCACCCAGTCTTCTGCAGAAAGCGCACAGATGGCGCCTGAAAACCAACCCCATCAGTCTGTCACATCACCCCCATGCATACCAGGGAAACTGTCTCAGCCTCAAGTTATGCAGCAGTCTCTTATGCTGTTTGAAGACTCCGCTGGCAGGGTTTCCCAAGGGCATCCACCTAGCCCTTCCCCAGCGGTGAAAGACATAGAATGCACTGACGCACAACCACTTATGTTTCCTGATGATGAGGACATGGGAATACCACCTCAGCATGTCTCTGATGATGACGAAACACAGGTGCCAACTGCTGCGTCTTTCTGCAGTGTGCAGACTGAACAGGAGGTCAGGGATCAAGACTGGGTGGAAGACGATGCAGGGGACGATGAGGTCCTAGACCCCACATGGAATGAAGGTCGTGCCACTGACTTTCACAGTTCGGAGGAAGAGGCAGTGGTGAGACCGAGCCAACAGCGTAGCAAAAGAGGGAGCAGTGGGCAAAAGCAGAACACCCGCCGCCAAGAGACTCCGCCTGCTACTGACCGCCGCCATCTGGGACCGAGCACCCCAAAGGCAGCTTCAAGGAGTTCCCTGGCATGGCACTTCTTCAAACAATGTGCTGACGACAAGACCCGAGTGGTTTGCACGCTGTGCCATCAGAGCCTGAAGCGAGGCATTAACGTTCTGAACCTGAGCACAACCTGCATGACCAGGCACCTGCATGCAAAGCATGAACTGCAGTGGAGTAAACACCTTAAAACCAAGGAAGTCACTCAGGCTCCCCCTGCTACCTCTTCTGCTGCTGCCGCCTCGGCCTATTCTGCTGCTGCCGCCTCGGCCTCTTCCTCCGCCTCTGGAGGAACGTTGGCACCTGCCGCCCAGCAAACAGGGGATGTACCACCAACACCACCACCACCACCTCCGTCACCAAGCGTCTCAACCATGTCACACGCCAGCGTTCAGCTCTCCATCTCACAAACATTTGATAGAAAGCGTAAATTCCCACCTAGCCACCCTCGATCCCTGGCCCTGAATGCCAGCATTTCTAAACTACTGGCCTATGAAATGCTGTCATTTAGGCTGGTGGACACAGACAGCTTCAAACAGCTCATGTCGCTTGCTGTCCCACAGTATGTTGTTCCCAGCCGGCACTACTTCTCCAAGAGAGCCGTGCCTTCCCTGCACAACCAAGTATCCGATAAAATCAAGTGTGCACTGCGCAACGCCATCTGTAGCAAGGTCCACCTAACCACAGATACGTGGACCAGTAAGCACGGCCAGGGACGCTATATCTCCCTAACTGCACACTGGGTAAATGTAGTGGCAGCTGGGCCCCAGGCGGAGAGCTGTTTGGCGCACGTCCTGCCGCCGCCAAGGATCGCAGGGCAACATTCTTTGCCTCCTGTTGCCACCTCCTCCTTCTCGGCTTCCTCCTCCTCTTCTTCCACCTGCTCATCCAGTCAGCCACACACCTTCACCACCAACTTCAGCACAGCCCGGGGTAAACGTCAGCAGGCCATTCTGAAACTCATATGTTTGGGGGACAGGCCCCACACCGCACAGGAGTTGTGGCGGGGTATTGAACAACAGACCGACGAGTGGTTGCTGCCGGTGAGCCTCAAGCCCGGCCTGGTGGTGTGTGATAATGGGCGAAATCTCGTTGCAGCTCTGGGACTAGCCAATTTGACGCACATCCCTTGCTTGGCGCATGTGCTGAATTTGGTGGTGCAGAAGTTCATTCACAACTACCCCGACATGTCAGAGCTGCTGCATAAAGTGCGGGCCGTCTGTTCGCGCTTCCGGCGTTCACATCCTGCCGCTGCTCGCCTGTCTGCGCTACAGCGTAACTTCGGCCTTCCCGCTCACCGCCTCATATGCGACGTGCCCACCAGGTGGAACTCCACCTTGCACATGCTGGACAGACTGTGCGAGCAGCAGCAGGCCATAGTGGAGTTTCAGCTGCAGCACGCACGGGTCAGTCGCACTACAGAACAGCACCACTTCACCACCAATGACTGGGCCTCCATGCGAGACCTGTGTGCCCTGTTGCGCTGTTTCGAGTACTCCACCAACATGGCCAGTGGCGATGACACCGTTATCAGCGTTACAATACCACTTCTATGTCTCCTTGAGAAAACACTTAGGGCGATGATGGAACAGGAGGTGGCCCAGGAGGAGGAGGAGGAGGATGAGGAAGAGGGGTCATTTTTAGCACTTTCAGGCCAGTCTCTTCGAAGTGACTCAGAGGGAGGTTTTTTGCAACAGCAGAGGCCAGGTACAAATGTGGCCAGCCAGGGCCCACTACTGGAGGACGAGGAGGACGAGGATGAGGAGGAGGTGGAGGAGGATGAGGATGAAGCATGGTCACAGCGGGGTGGCACCCAACGCAGCTCGGGTCCATCACTGGTGCGTGGCTGGGGGGAAAGGCAGGACGATGACGATACGCCTCCCACAGAGGACAGCTTGTCCTTACCCCTGGGCAGCCTGGCACACATGAGCGACTACATGCTGCAGTGCCTGCGCAACGACAGCAGAGTTGCCCACATTTTAACCTGTGCGGACTACTGGGTTGCCACCCTGCTGGATCCACGCTACAAAGACAATGTGCCCACCTTACTTCCTGCACTGGAGCGTGATAGGAAGATGCGCGAGTACAAGCGCACGTTGGTAGACGCGCTACTGAGAGCATTCCCAAATGTCACAGGGGAACAAGTGGAAGCCCAAGGCCAAGGCAGAGGAGGAGCAAGAGGTCGCCAAGGCAGCTGTGTCACGGCCAGCTCCTCTGAGGGCAGGGTTAGCATGGCAGAGATGTGGAAAACTTTTGTCAACACGCCACAGCTAACTGCACCACCACCTGATACGCAACGTGTTAGCAGGAGGCAACATTTCACTAACATGGTGGAACAGTACGTGTGCACACCCCTCCACGTACTGACTGATGGTTCGGCCCCATTCAACTTCTGGGTCTCTAAATTGTCCACGTGGCCAGAGCTAGCCTTTTATGCCTTGGAGGTGCTGGCCTGCCCGGCAGCCAGCGTTTTGTCTGAACGTGTATTCAGCACGGCAGGGGGCGTCATTACAGACAAACGCAGCCGCCTGTCTACAGCCAATGTGGACAAGCTGACGTTCATAAAAATGAACCAGGCATGGATCCCACAGGACCTGTCCGTCCCTTGTCCAGATTAGACATTAACTACCTCCCCATAACCATATATTATTGGACTCCAGGGCACTTCCTCATTCAATCCTATTTTTATTTTCATTTTACCATTATATTGCGATGCTACCCAAAGTTGAATGAACCTCTCCTCTGCCTGTGTGCTAGGCCTAAATATATGCCAATGGACTGTTGCAGTGGTGGCTGACATGAAGCCTGATTCTCTGCTATGACATGCAGACTAATTCTCTGCTGACATGAAGCCAGATTGTCTGTTACGGGACCTCTCTCCTCTGCCTGGGTGCTGGGCCTAAATATATGCCAATGGACTGTTGCAGTGGTGGCTGACATGAAGCCTGATTCTCTGCTATGACATGCAGACTGATTCTCTGCTGACATGAAGCCAGATTGTCTGTTACGGGACCTCTCTGCTCTGCCTGTGTGCTAGGCCTAAATATATGCCAATGGACTGTTGCAGTGGTGGCTGACGTGAAGCCTCATTCTCTGCTATGACATGCAGACTGATTCTCTGCTGACATGAAGCCAGATCGTCTGTTACGGGACCTCTCTGCTCTGCCTGTGTGCTAGGCCTAAATATATGCCAATGGACTGTTGCAGTGGTGGGTGACGTGAAGCCTCATTCTCTGCTATGACATGCAGACTGATTCTCTGCTGTCATGAAGCCAGATTGTCTGTTACGGGACCTCTCTGCTCTGCCTGTGTGCTAGGCCTAAATATATGCCAATGGACTGTTGCAGTGGTGGGTGACGTGAAGCCTCATTCTCTGCTATGACATGCAGACTGATTCTCTGCTGACATGAAGCCAGATCGTCTGTTACGGGACCTCTCTCCTCTGCCTGTGTGCTAGGCCTAAATATATGCCAATGGACTGTTGCAGTGGTGGCTGACGTGAAGCCTCATTCTCTGCTATGACATGCAGACTGATTCTCTGCTGACATGAAGCCAGATCGTCTGTTACGGGACCTCTCTGCTCTGCCTGTGTGCTAGGCCTAAATATATGCCAATGGACTGTTGCAGTGGTGGGTGACGTGAAGCCTCATTCTCTGCTATGACATGCAGACTGATTCTCTGCTGTCATGAAGCCAGATTGTCTGTTACGTGACCTCTCTGCTCTGCCTGTGTGCTAGGCCTAAATATATGCCAATGGACTGTTGCAGTGGTGGGTGACGTGAAGCCTCATTCTCTGCTATGACATGCAGACTGATTCTCTGCTGACATGAAGCCAGATTCTCTGTTACGGGACCTCTCTCCTCTGCCTGTGTGTGTGCTGGGCCTAAATATATGCCAATGGACTGTTGCAGTGGTGGCTGACGTGAAGCCTCATTCTCTGCTATGACATGCAGACTGATTCTCTGCTGACATGAAGCCAGATTCTCTGTTACGGGACCTCTCTCCTCTGCCTGTGTGTGTGCTGGGCCTAAATATATGCCAATGGACTGTTGCAGTGGTGGCTGACGTGAAGCCTCATTCTCTGCTATGACATGCAGACTGATTCTCTGCTGACATGAAGCCAGATTCTCTGTTACGGGACCTCTCTCCTCTGCCTGTGTGTGTGCTGGGCCTAAATATATGCCAATGGACTGTTGCAGTGGTGGCTGACGTGAAGCCTCATTCTCTGCTATGACATGCAGACTAATTCTCTGCTGACATGAAGGCAGATTCTCTGTTACGGGACCTCCCTCCTCTGCCTGGGTGCTGGGCCTAAATATATGCCAATGGACTGTTGCAGTGGTGGCTGACGTGAAGCCTCATTCTCTGCTATGACATGCAGACTAATTCTCTGCTGACATGAAGACAGATTCTCTGTTACGGGACCTCCCTCCTCTGCCTGGGTGCTGGGCCTAAATATATGCCAATGGACTGTTGCAGTGGTGGCTGACGTGAAGCCTCATTCTCTGCTATGACATGCAGACTAATTCTCTGCTGACATGAAGACAGATTCTCTGTTACGGGACCTCTCTCCTCTGCCTGTGTGTGTGCTGGGCCTAAATATATGCCAATGGACTGTTGCAGTGGTGGCTGACGTGAAGCCTCATTCTCTGCTATGACATGCAGACTGATTCTCTGCTGACATGAAGCCAGATTCTCTGTTACGGGACCTCTCTCCTCTGCCTGTGTGTGTGCTGGGCCTAAATATATGCCAATGGACTGTTGCAGTGGTGGCTGACGTGAAGCCTCATTCTCTGCTATGACATGCAGACTGATTCTCTGCTGACATGAAGCCAGATTCTCTGTTACGGGACCTCTCTCCTCTGCCTGTGTGTGTGCTGGGCCTAAATATATGCCAATGGACTGTTGCAGTGGTGGCTGACGTGAAGCCTCATTCTCTGCTATGACATGCAGACTGATTCTCTGCTGACATGAAGCCAGATTCTCTGTTACGGGACCTCTCTCCTCTGCCTGTGTGTGTGCTGGGCCTAAATATATGCCAATGGACTGTTGCAGTGGTGGCTGACGTGAAGCCTCATTCTCTGCTATGACATGCAGACTAATTCTCTGCTGACATGAAGGCAGATTCTCTGTTACGGGACCTCCCTCCTCTGCCTGGGTGCTGGGCCTAAATATACAGACGTGGACAAAATTGTTGGTACCCTTTGGTCAATGAAAGAAAAAGTCACAATGGTCACAGAAATAACTTTAATCTGACAAAAGTAATAATAAATTAAAATTCTATAAATGTTAACCAATGAAAGTCAGACATTGTTTTTCAACCATGCTTCAACAGAATTATGTAAAAAAATAAACTCATGAAACAGGCATGGACAAAAATGATGGTACCCCTAACTTAATATTTTGTTGCGCAACCTTTTGAGGCAATCACTGCAATCAAACGCTTCCTGTAACTGTCAATGAGACATCTGCACCTCTCAGCAGGTATTTTGGCCCACTCCTCATGAGCAAACTGCTCCAGTTGTGTCCGGTTTGAAGGGTGCCTTTTCCAGACTGCATGTTTCAGCTCCTTCCAAAGATGCTCAATAGGATTGAGGTCAGGGCTCATAGAAGGCCACTTTAGAATAGTCCAATTTTTTCCTCTTAGCCATTCTTGGGTGTTTTTAGCGGTGTGTTTTGGGTCATTGTCCTGTTGCAAGACCCATGACCTGCGACTGAGACCAAGCTTTCTGACACTGGCTAGTACATTTCTCTCTAGAATTCCTTGATAGTCTTGAGATTTCATTGTACCCTGCACAGATTCAAGACACCCTGTGCCAGACGCAGCAAAGCAGCCCCAGAACATAACAGAGCCTCCTCCATGTTTCACAGTAGGGACAGTGTTCTTTTCTTGATATGCTTCATTTTTTCGTCTGTGAACATACAGCTGATGTGCCTTGGCAAAAACTTCGATTTTTGTCTCATCTGTCCACAGGACATTCTCCCAGAAGCTTTGTGGCTTGTCAACATGTAGTTTGGCATATTCCAGTCTTGCTTTTTTATGATTCGTTTTCAACAATGGTGTCCTCCTTGGTCGTCTCCCATGTAGTCCACTTTGGCTCAAACAACGACGGATGGTGCGATCTGACACTGATGTTCCTTGAGCATGAAGTTCACCTTGAATCTCTTTAGAAGTCTTTCTAGGCTCTTTTGTTACCATTCGGATTATCCGTCTCTTAGATTTGTCATCAATTTTCCTCCTGCGGCCACGTCCAGGGAGGTTGGCTACAGTCCCATGGATCTTAAACTTATGAATAATATGTGCAACTGTACTCATAGGAACATCTAGTTGCTTGGAGATGGTCTTATAGCCTTTACCTTTAACATGCTTGTCTATAATTTTCTTTCTGATCTCTTGAGACAGCTCTTTCCTTTGCTTCCTCTGGTCCATGTCGAGTGTGGTACACACCATATCACCAAACAACACAGTGATTACCTGGAGCCATATATATAGGCCCAATGGCTGATTACAAGGTTGTAGACACCTGTGATGCTAATTAGTGGACACACCTTGAATTAACATGTCCCTTTGGTCACATTATGTTCTGTGTTTTCTAGGGGTACCATCATTTTTGTCCATGCCTGTTTCATGAGTTTATTTTTTTACATAATTCTGTTGAAGCATGGTTGAAAAACAATGTCTGACTTTCATTGGTTAACATTTATAGAATTTTAATTTATTATTACTTTTGTCAGATTAAAGTTATTTCTGTGACCATTGTGACTTTTTCTTTCATTGACCAAAGGGTACCAACAATTTTGTCCACGTCTGTATGCCAATGGACTGTTGCAGTGGTGGCTGACGTGAAGCCTCATTCTCTGCTATGACATGCAGACTAATTCTCTGCTGACATGAAGACAGATTCTCTGTTACGGGACCTCCCTCCTCTGCCTGGGTGCTGGGCCTAAATATATGCCAATGGACTGTTGCAGTGGTGGCTGACGTGAAGCCTCATTCTCTGCTATGACATGCAGACTAATTCTCTGCTGACATGAAGACAGATTCTCTGTTACGGGACCTCTCTCCTCTGCCTGTGTGTGTGCTGGGCCTAAATATATGCCAATGGACTGTTGCAGTGGTGACTGACGTGAAGCCTCATTCTCTGCTATGACATGCAGACTGATTCTCTGCTGACATGAAGCCAGATTCTCTGTTACGGGACCTCTCTCCTCTGCCTGTGTGTGTGCTGGGCCTAAATATATGCCAATGGACTGTTGCAGTGGTGGCTGACGTGAAGCCTCATTCTCTGCTATGACATGCAGACTGATTCTCTGCTGACATGAAGCCAGATTCTCTGTTACGGGACCTCTCTCCTCTGCCTGTGTGTGTGCTGGGCCTAAATAAATGCCAATGGACTGTTGCAGTGGTGGCTGACGTGAAGCCTCATTCTCTGCTATGACATGCAGACTAATTCTCTGCTGACATGAAGACAGATTCTCTGTTACGGGACCTCCCTCCTCTGCCTGGGTGCTGGGCCTAAATATATGCCAATGGACTGTTGCAGTGGTGGCTGACGTGAAGCCTCATTCTCTGCTATGACATGCAGACTAATTCTCTGCTGACATGAAGACAGATTCTCTGTTACGGGACCTCTCTCCTCTGCCTGGGTGCCGGGGCCTAAATATCTGAGAATGGACTGTTCCAGTGGTGGGTGACGGGAAGCCAGATTCTCTGCTATGGAACCTCTCTCCAATTGATTTTGGTTAATTTTTATTTATTTAATTTTTATTTTAATTCATTTCCCTATCCACATTTGTTTGCAGGGGATTTACCTACATGTTGCTGCCTTTTGCAGCCCTCTAGCTCTTTCCTGGGCTGTTTTACAGCCTTTTTAGTGCCGAAAAGTTCGGGTCCCCATTGACTTCAATGGGGTTCGGGTTCGGGACGAAGTTCGGATCGGGTTCGGATCCCGAACCCGAACATTTCCGGGATGTTCGGCCGAACTTCTCGAACCCGAACATCCAGGTGTTCGCTCAACTCTAGTGACCACCCATACGTATTTTTACGGCGGTCACTAAGGGGCCTTAGGCTGGGCCACAGCATTTTTAGGCTGTTTAACCCTTTACATGCCAGGCGCAATGGCGCCTGCTGCATGTAAAGTGGTGACAGAGGGAGCGGACTCCCTCTGTCTCCCATCAGCACCCCGAAAATGCGATTGCGGGGTGCTGATGTGTTGGGAAGCTTACCTTGCTTCCAATGAGGGCCCCGAGCCTGTCTGTAGTTATCTCCAGCAGGCTGTGCCTCTCTGGAGCAGCCTGCTGGTCAATGTTTGAATAGCATTGCTATAGAAATGTAATGCATTATAGAGATAATACTGTATTTTATAGTCCCCTTGTGGGACTTTTAAGTAGTAAAAAAATTAGAAAAAAAATACACATTTATTAAATAAAATAATTCCATAAAATAAAAAATTATGCTTTTTTTTCATTGAAAATACGCTTTTCAATGAAAAAAATAGCAAAAAGAAAATATCCCCCATATGTTTGGTATTGCCGCGTCCGTAACGACCCGGACTACATAAATATTACATAAATTATACCCTATGGTGAACGCCGTAAAAAGAAAAAAAAAATGACAGTTTCTAATTTATTCTTAGTTTCCACTGAACAAAAACATAATAACAAGCAATTAAAAAGCGGCATTTACTACAAAATGATACCAATGAAAAATACAAGTTGTCCCTCAAAAATCAAGCCCTCACACAACTCCACAGAAAAATAAAATAAAAAAGTTATGTCTTGTGAAGTGGCAATGCAAAATCATTTTTTTGGTTAATATAATATACTATAATAAGTATTTAGTATCACTGTAATCGTGCTGACCCAGAGAATAAAGATATTATGTTTTTTGTACCTAAATATTAACGCAGTAAAATTTATAATGTAAAAACGCAGTGGCTGTATTGATATTTTTCCCCATCTCCCTCCCAGAAAGAGTTAATAAAAGTTAATCAGAAAGTTATGTGTACCCCAAAATGGTGCCATTAAAAACTACAATTTGTCCCGTAAAAAACAAGCCCTCATATAGCTATATAGACGTAAAAATAAAAAAGTTATAGCTCTTGGAACGAGACCATGAAAAAGGAAGAAAAACGCTTGGTCATAAAGGCCCAAACAGGCTTGGTCACTAAGGGGGTTAAGCATGAGGGCATGAGCCCTTACTTAGGACTTAGTTGAAGGTCCTTTGGCAGCCATTGCAGCTGCCATTATTCTGCAGATCTTCTCTGTCAGGTTGGTTAGGGACCAACAGTGGACAGCAATTTTTTAGGTTCTCCAGAGATGTTCGATTGGGTTCAAGGACTTTGGCTGGGTTACTCAAGGACGTTCACAAAGTAGTCTCTAAGCCACCCATATGTGGTCTTGGTGGTCTGCTTAGGGTTATTGTCTTGTTGAAAGGTGAACCATCAGCCACCCTGAGAGCACTCTGTATCAGGTTTTCATTAAGAATATCTCTGCATTTTGTTCCATTCATGTTTGCCTTAACCCTGACCAGTCTCCCTGTCCCAGCCCCTGAAAAAACACCACCACAGTATAATGATGCTATGGTGTCGGGTCCCTGCTAGACATGACACTTAGAAATGAGGTAATTCAATCCTGCTTTCATCAGACCAGAGAATCTCATTTCTCACAGTCTGAGAGTCCTTTGGGTCCTTTTTTTTTGCAAACTCAAAGGAGGCCTTTTGATGTGTCTTTTACTGAGGAGAGCATTCTTTGTGGCCACTCTGTCATAAAGCCCATATCAGTATCGCAGTGATAGTTGACCTTCAGGAAGTTTTTCCCATCTGCATACAGGATCTTTGGAGCTCAGCCAGCGTGACCATTGGGTTCTTGGTCACCTCTATTACCAAAGCCCTTCTCTCCAGATTACTTAGTTTGGTGGGGTGGCCAGGTCTTGAAAGAGTTATATAGACAGGGGTGTGTCTTTTTAAATAATATTCAGTCAACTGAATTTACCACAGGTGGACACCAATCAAGAAACATTTCAAAGATGATCAAGAGAGATGGGAGGTCCCCAGAACTAAATTTCAAGTGTCATAACAAAGTTTCTGAATACCTCTATCCATGCAAAATTTTAATTTTAGTTTTCCCTTTTTAATAACTTTGCAATTTCCCATTATGGGGTATTGAGTGCAGATTACTGGGGAAAAACTTGATTTCTTTTTAAATTTTGGTTAGAGATAAGCGAACTGGTTCGTCCTGCTTGGGACAAACCAAATTAATTTCAAATTTTCATTGAGAATCCTATCTCCGTAGATGTATTGCCTCTGATGAGACTATTTCATTATAGCCGTTGTTAACACGAGACTTCATTAGTCTCGCGCATGCGCTATTACGAATCCAAACCCGGATACATTAATGATTGTGGCATACGCCACAAATCCAGGTTTGGATTTGTTATGTAATACATTAATGCATAAGTTGCTGCTCACAGTAATGGCACGTGCGCAAGACTAAGGAAGTCCCGCTTTAGCAGTCATTGAAAGCAGGACGAACCAGTTCACTCATCACTAATTTTGGCACAAGACTGCAATATAACAACACGTGAGGAAAGTGAGAGACTGAAGACTTTTCCAATACATTGTATTTATGTGCTTGTATATGTATATGAGACTGTATGTATGTGCTTATATGTGAATGCCACAACATAACAATATGTGAAAAAAGTGAAAGGGGTCTAAACACTTTCTGAATGCATTGTATGTATTAAATGTATCTTGTAAGGCCTTATTTACATGGTCAGTGTTCGCTCAGTGATTTCCATAATCGATTATGAGCCAAAACAAGGTGTTTGTAAAAAAAAAAAAATTATAAAATAAAACTGAACAGGTGCAAATTTTTCCACATACATAATCTCAGTGTAGGCTCCACTGCTTGTTTTAGTCCACAATCACCGATGGAAATCACTGACCAAACACTGACATGTGAATAAGGCCTTACCCTGTTGACTATACAGTAATTTTGCTTCTGTTTGCCCATAGAGCCTTCCACAGATCCAGCCACTATCCAAGAGGTTAGCGAGTATGTGTTGTCACTCAAGCTACCTGTTGATGCCTCTTCCCTTCAGAGGAAAATGAAAGAAATAAGGAACATAGCAGGAAAATTGCCTAATGTTGATGCAGTGCTGACTCAAACAAAAGAGGACATTGCCAAAGCAAAGAAACTGCAGAATGAGGCTGAAGAAGCCAGGTAGGTCGATAAAATAGATTTACACCAATGATGGAAAGAATAAACATCATATATTAATTATCAAGACTAATCTCTGTATTCCAAACATCCCATGTCAATTCCATAACAATATCTGAATTACATTGGACCTTCTATTTTCTACTGGTCTAATTATGAGTTTAAATAAACCATGATGTTTATTGCATTATAACAGTGTAATCCAGCAGAGAACTTAACATTAGGTAGTTATTACATTTCCCACCAATATGTCATCACTTTAAGTGGTCAGACACTCATACAAACTGTTTCCGGAGAACTTGACAAGGTTATAACAAATTTACGTTAAAGGGCTTCTGTCAGTCCACTAAACCGTTTTTTTTTTTGTTAATATTAATCCCTACACTGCAAGCTCCCTGTACATATGCTAAATATTCATTTTTGTTCTGTAGATTTTGTTAAAAATCAAGTTTTATAATATGTAAATTACCTTGCTACCAGCAAGTAGGGCGGCTACTTGCTGGTAGCAGCCGCATCCTCCTCTCATCATGACGCCCCCTCCGCCGTTTGATTGACAGGGCCAGGGAACGGGATCGTTCTCTGCTGGCCCTGTTTGAATTCAAAATATCGCGCCTGCGCCGTACCTGTCTTTAATCGGCGCAGGCGCACTTAGAGGCGGCCGCTCCATCCTCAATGCGCCTGCGCCGATGACGTCACATCTACACCCGGCGCAGGCTGACGTCACATCTACACCCGGCACAGGCGCCTCTCAGTGCGCCTGCGCCGATTAAAAACAGGTACGGCGCAGGCGCGATATTTTAAATTCAAACAGGGCCAGCTGCGAACGATCCCGTTCCCTGGCCCTGTCAATCAAACGGCGGAGGGGGCGTCATGATGAGAGGAGGATGCGGCTGCTACCAGCAAGTAGCCACCCTACTTGCTGGTAGCAAGGTAATTTACATATTTTTAACAAATTCTACTGAACAAAAATTTATATTTAGCTTATGTACAGGGAGCTTGCAGTGTAGGGATTAATATTAACCAAAAAAAAAAAAACAGTTTAGTGGGCTGACAGAAGCCCTTTAATTATCTTAGTTAATCCTTTGTTTACTATTTTAGGGGCACTTCTATATTTTAATGGTATGGCATATCATTAGGACATGTCATGGTGATATAAGCAGGGTCTGGTCTTCAGTTCCCACACTGATCTCAAGGATAAAGAGCACAAGGTTACCTTGAGTATGTCCTAGCACACTGTTGCTTCAGTCCACTGTACAGTGAACTTATTTTCCTGCACGACTGGTGGATGGAAGTTCTACCGTACAGGGAGCAACTATTAATCATAAGTAGAACTGAGGCCTTCATACTGAGGATCTATGGGGATCCCTAGGGAGGTGCCATTACATGTAATGGTGAGAAAATCCACTTCAAATGGCCACACATGGAAGAAAGTGGGTAGTTAAAGCCTGTTAAAATGCTGATCCTTGTTTTCCTAAATGCCGACGTCAGGGAAGAAGCAAGTTGCTCTTATACAACTCTTTTACCCTAAGTTCACACCTGAGCGTTTTACAGCGCGTTCAAACGCGCTGTAAAACGCTCAACACATGAAAACCAATGCTTCCCTATGGGAATGGTTCTCACCTGGGCGTTTTACAGCGCGTACGATCGCGCTGTAAAACGCCCGACGCTCAAACAAGTACTTGAGCTTCTTTGGGGCGTTTTGACGCGCGTTTGTGGCCATAGGACACTGCAGTCAATGACACAAACGCGCGTTTACTATTACAAAAAACGCGCGTCAGAAACGCGCGTCAAAAACGCGCGTTTGGGAAACGCTCAGGTGTGAAAGCAGGGTAATGCTTTAAGACAGCATTAGTAATGACAGCAACACATATGGCTATGGGTAAATGGATGGTAGTTGGTGGTGACAGACATCTTGTAGGAAAACAAACTTTGCTGTCTGATTTTATTTAAAAAATAAAACATGGTCCACAAAGTATTCCTATTTGTTTGCAGATGCCTTCTTCTCTGTCTTCAGACATGTAAAATAGTGGCTGCCATTTTAAGAGATTCATCCAAATGAAACACAAAATATTCAGATTCAGCTGAAATCTGTTTTTTTCGGAATTAATTTGCTCATCTCGTATAATCATTCATATTACTTATATTGTGTGAATGAGTATCGGATCTTGAATAACGGGTTTCTTTAAACTCTTAAACCTTAGGAACAAAGCAATCAATGTTGAAGAAAATGTGGATGATGTTGTAGGTAATATTAATCAAGCAAGGAGAATCCTCCAGGAAGCAGAAGATAAAATCCGTGGATCAAGCACATCTTTGCTGCAAATCCAGGATCGTATGCAAGAGGTGAGACACAGTGGAGCGCATTTACTATTTTGTATAACATTACATACATCTTAGAGACTGATGAGATTTGTGGATTGATTATAACCATGGAGTCACTGAGCAATAATTATAAAACCTGTTTTCCATGTATATGCTTTGGATCAGCTTTGATTCAAGATGCATTTTAATGCTAATTATTCAAGACAAGGGCTGGAGATCATCTTCTATTGATGTGGATGTTTCTGTGTATGGTTATAAATGTAAAGGTCCTAGAAGTATTAATACTTTATTCTGCTTTGTAAAATTGACCAGAATTAATTATCATTACAGATTGAGCAAGTTCTGGGGCCGGTAGAAAGGGGTCTGACAGATGTCCATGATCAGCTTCAGGGCTTTACACAACGAGTGGAAAATCTGCGCAAAGGAACTGCAGAAAGTCTACAGAAGGCTGGTCAGGCTCAGCAAGCAGCTGAGGGAGCTCATAGCAAAGCTATGGATGCACAACAGGTACTGAAAGAATATGATGCATGGATACATGTACACTTCATTATACTTACAAAATCCAGTGGGCATTCCACAGTTTATGTGGTGAATGTGTCTAGAGAAGTGCCCCAGTTATAATGGATAGGGAAAGACCGGTGTAATTCAGGAGGGCTCCGGTAGCCAGGTGCACAAGTACCTGATGTTCCTGGCATTATTAATGCTGAAAGCATCAGATTGGTATGTACTCGGTGTGGGGATTCGCTCTGGTAGGCAGGGTAAGCGGACGCAGAACAGAGGCAAATTACTAGTTCTTAAATCAAGCTTCAGTGTTTATTCACACACTAGGCAATTTCACAAAACAAAACATCACTTTGCAGTCTTGGCCTTGGTGTTAATTCACACACAATGGCAAGTTCATACAGCAAAACGTCACTTTGCAGTCTTGGTGTTAATTCACACACAATGGCAAGTTAATACAGCAAAAATCACCTTGTAGTTTTTTTGGTGTTGGTTCACACCTTGCTGGCAGTTCTGCTTCAAACAATCCATAGCATGCTTTAGGGGGCCTGTTTCCCCGACACATGGGTCTCAACCCTCCAACCCTTCACAAGCCTCAGATCCCAATACAGAAATGGATTTCTGCTGAGCCCAGCTGTCTTTTAAGGACAGCTAGGTGTTGCCAAAACCTGGACCGGCACTTAAGATCCAGTCCAGTGTTTGACCCCACCTGGCTGCAAATCAGCCCAGCAGCACACGCTGGGAGGAAAATTCCTGTCTTCTCAAATCACACCCTTCACTGAGTCACATACCCCCCATCCTTTTGTTCAACCCTGAGGGGGTGAATACTCGCCAGACAGTGTACCTGGGACAGGACATCTGCATTTCCCTGCAATGATTTGATACATATGCAAATTAACCTTAGATGAGTCCTGTCCCTGAGATGAGTCCTGTATGTGAGATGAATCAGGGACAGGACTCATCTCAGGATAATTTGCATATGTATCAAATCGTTTTTTTTTACACACTAAAAGCACACAGAGCTATGGGGACTGGATATTGCGGATGTGCTAGCGGCCATCTAGCAACCCATGTCCTCAGCTCTATACCCAAAATCCCGGTGACAGGTTCCTCTTAAAGGGGTTCTGCCAAGCATGAAAGTTATTTTCACTCCACAAAGTAGCAGATTACTAACTGTTGGGGAGGGGCCGATTGTTGGGAACCCCACTGATTCTGGGAACGAAGACCCATTCCCTTGTCCTGATGGAGCAGGTGTCTATATGGGACTGCCAGAAATAGCAGAGTGCTGTACTTAATGCAGCTAGATGCAAACTTTGTCAAGTTGCACAAAACTAATAATATCTCTACTGCTTTATTTCCGTTGAATAAAAACTATAATATGTATTGTATAGGGTCTAGGTGCCGTGCAGGAAAAATATGCCTTATTGAAGAACCGCTTAGGCCAAGTATCCAGTCTTGGTGCCCAGGGACAGAAGGTGGCAAATATCAAGATGGAGGCTGATCAGCTTTTCAAAGAGTCAGAAGGAATGCTCAAAAAGATGAACGGTAAAAGAAACTGCAAGACAAAATGTCCATCCTATGTAACAGCTCCTATTAATAGTTTCTGTCAGGAGTTACAGAGTTAATAGTTGCTTACTATGGTAGCAACAGACTGAATGGCACAGCCTAGCGTCTTACTGTTTTTATATTCATCTGAATGCTTCCTACACGTTTTGTACAAGCGTCTGAAAGTATTAGCAATATGTTCCTAGGAGCCAGAGGCCTTCTGTTCATTCCTTCATTCAGACTGGGATGAAGGAAGCTCGAAACTGTGCTGGACAAGTAAACCGGACTCCATGCACTGAACGGAAACTGTTACCAGGTTTATGCTACCCTATCTGAGAGCAGCATAAAGTAGTGAGGGAGACCTTGATTTCATTGTGTATCACATGCTCCTCAGTTCACAGTATTCATGAAGGACCAGCTCCCCCTGCCAACCTGCCATTGATTGACAGCTTTCTCCCTATGTACTGTACAGGGAAAAAGCTGTCCTTCAGCAACAGAGGGACACCACATGTATCTGTACCTAAACAGAAAGGTAGCAGAGCATAATGCATATACTGTGTCAAATACAGGTAGAAGATGTCCATTGTATTTTTGCATATATGGTCTCCATTGCTCATTGACACTCAGAATAGTGCTGCATGCTTATTATTAATTGGCTGGTAATGGATTCATCACATCCTTCATGGCTCATGTAAAAAATGTTAAGCCCTTACATTTAATGTGATCAGAGCCCACAACACACACACACACGTCGAGTGTGTATGATCATATTTTAGATTTGGAAGTTGTATTTATTCACATATTTAGCTTCAGACCTCATGTAACATATGGCAGATTTCATCATTTCAAACATTCTTTCTCCATAGGACTGTTGTACCAATTCAACTTATACACTTGATCCAGAGCTAGATATGAGTATGGCTATTATTAGTTCTGTAAGTAAGGGCTCATGCACACAAACGTATTTTCTTTCAATATCCATTCCGTTTTTTTGCGGACTGTATGTGGAACCATTCATTTCAATGGGTCAGCAAAAAAAAAAAAAACTGAAGTTACTCGGTGTACATTCCATTTCCGTATGTCTGTTCCACAAAAGTATAGGACATGTGCTATTATTGTTCGCATTATGGGCAAGGATAGTACTGTTCTATTAGGGGCCAGCTGTTCTATTCAGAAAAATACGGAATGCACACAGACGTCATCCGTATTTTTTGCGGATCTGTTTTTGCGGACCGCAAAATACATATGGTCGTGTGCATGAGCTCTCAGGATGGGAGTTGGGGAAAGAAAAGTGTGATAGTGAGAGTGATGCATACTCAGCTACTATGAAGCAGGTGACATTCAAAATGTTGCTTTGCTGGTATCTAAGATTTTTTTTTTTCCTTACAGAAATTGAGGCCGAGCTTCGAGAGGGTCAGGAGTCTGTGATGAACAGAATTTCAGAGCTGCAGGACATGGAAGAAGAGGTCAAGAGTCTGCGAGATGACATCCGTTCAAGAGCTGCCTTTTACGCAACCTGTAGGGATTAAAAACAGTGGGACATTGCCATTTATTTGTGTCTGAATGTTACTTGAATTTTCTTCTTGTCTCTGCTTGTATACAAAAGGTCAATATTTCAAGGTTTTAATTCCAGATTCTATGGATTATTATTTTTTACATTCTCTGATGATGCTTGCACATTTGCACATTTTCCAGTTTGTGTGCAGTTTTTGGAGCAAACATTGGAATTCAAAAATAAAAGGGAAGTAAAATAATTTTGTGTACTTTCTTCACCTTTTGATCCTCTCCTGACATTGGATTCAAAAACTCCATTAAAAAAACCACTAAAAAGGCATGTGTGAAGGCACTCTAACAAAGGTTAAATGAGGCTCCCATAGAAGTCATTACCAATCAGTAATTTGTTTTCATCTTAGGCTACATGCACACAACCGCATGTGTTTTGCGGTCCGCAAAAAAAAAGGATGACGTTCTGTATGGCATCCGTTTTTTGGGGGATCCGTTTTTTTTTGCGGATCCATTGTAATAATGCCTATCCTTGTCCGCAAACTAGAAAAAAATAGGACATGCACTATTTTATTTGCGGAGCAACGGAACTGACATACTGATGTGGACCCATTGAAATGAATGGGTCCGCATCCTATCCGCAAAAAAAACGGAACGGACACGGAAACAATATACGGCCGTGTGCATGAGGTCCAACTAGTAGCCAACCCACAAGCCCCGCGCAACCTTCCAGTTTTTTAACTGTTGAGCTTAGATTGTAAAGGAAATTTAGCTGATGACATGCTGTATAACATAATTATTGCAACAACCAAATCATTAAATGTCATGAGTTAGGTCTAATAATAAAATATGTCTATTGTACTTTGGAGAAGTTCGGAGCGACATTAATTCAGCCAAAAACTATTCATTTGGCCCATGCTGCATCCAGTTCATCCTGCAGAGTGGAATAAATACGCAGGTGCCCATAGTCATAGCTAAAGAGAAAATCTTGGATAGTAGCGTTCTATAAGCGTACAATATATGATCTATATATAAACTAACATCCCATCTAATATACAATCAGAGGTTCTTAACACGTATATTTTGATAAGAATTTTTTTTAGCCTATCCACCAACAGCAAGGTAACCGCTATACAGATGGGATCCTAACTCTGAACCTTTCAATACCATTCATAAGCATCTAAATTAAAGGCAAGGGGAACCCGTAAAAACACTAACTGCTATCTTTATTATCTCTCTGGGTTAGCAGGCCATGACCTGTTATGACACTCTGTGCCAACAAAACTTCTTTCAGCAGGGGGCGCGTAGTCAGCTATACATGTCACCTAATTTAAAAAAAAGCTGTGAAGGGGATGGGTTATTATGTGTGTTTTTATTAAGTGTTTCTAAGTGATTTTATGGGTTCCTCTCGCCTTTATAAATGGCATAGAAATAGGTTTAGGTTCCCATCTGTACTGAGGTTACCTTGCTGTTGATGGATGGGCTCAGATATTTTTTGATCAAAATATATTTGCTAAGAACCTCTGATTGTACATTACATCAGGTGTTTTTTTTATATAGAGATCATATATTGTACATTTATAGAATGCTGTTTTGCCTGACGTTTCTTTTAACACTACTAATAATTATCATGGCTCAGCAGTTTTTTTAGTGCCCAGATCTCCAAATCAATTTTACCCAAATCAAATATGCTTTAATTGGCCTGAAAATTGGTATATCATACTCTAAGGTCTCCTAGAACTCATATTTTTCTCAGATTTTTGAGAAAACAAATATGTTCAAAAGAGAGATGCAATATTATTACATTGGAAATGAGATGAGCAAGCCAGTTCTCCAACCAAAAGACAACAGAACTGAATGTCTCAAAAGACAACTGTATTGTAGTCCAGCCAATTCTGCTCTGAATTTCTGGGAAACACATAAATGCAAATTAGCATACTTTAAAAAAAAGGTACACGAAGTTTATCTGATGCCAGTGCATATATGTTTCACAGACACTTAGAGCAAAGTTGGCTGGACTACAATACTTTTCATGCATACTAGGTCGTTTCCCTAATGAAACCTAAGACAACTACAAAGGCAACTCAGGGCAATTTTCTCTTGAGACATTTTTCTTGTCCTTTTGGAAGGAGAACGGTTTTGCACATCTTATTCAGAGAAGCATAATATGGGGACATTCAGTACTCTTGTCCTTTTGGAAGGATAACTGACTTGCACATCTCTTTTCTGTCTCATCGCAAGAAATTAGTTTTTCTTTAGAATCCAAATTTTGGGGGAAATTTGGGAGCAATTCTACTACTTGTATATCAGTACACTTCATGGACTTGATGGACTCCTTGGTTGAATCTAATGGACTTATGTCTTTTTTCAACCGTATTAACTATGTAACTATGTACTTTACCACTTAAGAAATCTGTAACATTGAACAGTTTGCAATAGGATGAATCACATCTCACTGAATCAAAAGAAAACACAATACCAAGGACACTGCCGGACTGGTGCCTTTGTTAGCTCTTTAAATGACAACTGACATAGCCAGAACCTCCATCATTTACACGTCATCATGAGATTATGGTTCTTGCAATGCTCCCTCTTTCTGGCATCTAATATTTTGGCAACTTTTCATTTTATAGACATAAAAGAAATATAGTATGATTTTTACTGCTGAAAAGACACTGTTGCTGCTAACTTTCTCTAACTTGACAGCTTGCATCCTTGCCCATACTGCATCTGGTGCTGTTCTGTAACATATCTTCTTACAGACTTCAGTATTGTTACTAAAAATTGTTACTTTGTGTTTGTGTATTGGTTCTTAAAGGAGCCTATATATGAGACAAATCTTAATAATTTTGGCTGGATCCACAAATAATTTTTTGCAGGAAAATGTGGCAAAAGGCAATAGTTTTGTGAAAATTGTTGTAGAAATACCCAATTTGTGAATACATTGATGTATTCACCGCTTACAATGATGACACTTTTAGGCTGGGTTCACACTGCATTTCAGCCCTCCAAGGAGCTTTCTGATGGTGGTCTTCCACACTGTTCTATCTGGCATAAAAAGATGGAAATGAACAGAAAGCAGATGAATTCTTTGTACTCCCCCTTAAACCGCATTGTGAACTCAGCCATAGAACTTATTTACACGTCCGTGAATTATGGATGACATGGGCTGGCCGTGTTCTCCAATACTGCATACAATGAAGACTCCATTAGGCTGGGACACTGTGTTTTAGACCTCCACTGGGGATCTGCAATGCTATTTTGCTTGTTCTATTAAACTGGGTGTATCCTTCATGGTGTACGCTTAAATAATGTTTTTGGGTGTCAAACATATATCCCTAACAGAAAGCGCAGCAGAGGGCTCATCTGTAGAGTGAACACTACCTTAGGGCTTATTCACATATTAGTGAATCACAGACATGTGATGTCCATGTTCTCCATAGACAGCAAATGTATAAAAAAAAAATTGGGGTGTTTATTCACACACACAACAAAGAAATCATCCACTACTTTGATCCGTCATGCAGACCACACACACCCAATGAAGTCTACGGGTCTGTCATGTGATGGCATCTGTGCTTTGTCAGTGGTTTTCAATGCCAAAACCAAGAGAGAATTCAGAAAAGAGGAGATGCCATATATGTTTTTTATACCTCCTCTCCTCATCCTCCACTTCTGTTTTCAGCTTCCAAAACTGCGTGCAGAAACCTGATCGTGTGACTATTCCCTTAGGGCTCATGCACACGGGCGTTGCCCGTATTGCGGACCGCAAACAGCGGGTTCACAATATACGGGCACTGGCTGCGTGCACACTGTATCACAGATGCGGACCCATCCTGGATGTGCAGTGTGAAACAGAGGCACGGATCAGAAGCACTACAGAGTGCTTCTGTTGGTTTTCTGTCCGTGCCTCTGCACCACAAAAAATTAGTGCATGCACTACTTTTTTGGCGGTGCAGACAGTCTGATGTCGATCGCGGAACCCATTCAAGTGAATGGGTCCTACGTCCACATACTGCGGCCCTACAGTGGGCGCCCATGGATTGCGGACCGCAATGTGCATGAGCCCATAGATGTATCTGGGAGCACCATTGCTCTCTCTAACCCACTGAACAAACTTGTTCCTGTGGAGTACAGAGGAATAACTTGTAGCCAAACTTGTGTAACGCGTGCTTAACAGCCAGACGCGTGTTGGAGGAGGTGAGAAATAACTTATCAGATTTGAGACATAATCAGCAAAAACAAAACAAAAAACGACACATCTCTTGTAAAATGTTTGTACTCCTATTTTGCACAGCAGCCAGCCACTGTCACACTGTCATTATTTTTGTCAATATCTGGAGTAGTCACAATGTTTTAGGATTTTGTAAAGTAGTCTGTCGTTCAAATGTCTAAGCCAGCTATATTGTTTCACAGACTTGTTTCACATTACAGCCTTTTTATTCTTATACGTATTATTTATATGACAGTCATGCATTATTTAGTCCAGGCATGCTCAACCTGCGGCCCTCCAGCTGTTGTAAAACTACAACTCCCACAATGCCCTGCTGTAGGCTGATAGCTGTAGGCTGTTCAGGAATGCTGGGAGTTGTAGTTTAGCAACAGCTGGGGGGTCGCAGGTTGATCATGCCTGATTTAGTCTATTTCATTTTAATAAAAATTATTCTTTCAAGGTTTGTCTTATTACGAATCAATGAAATAAAATCCTACATAGCTACTCATTTAAAAAGGGGCCTGTACAGAAAATTGTAATATTGGTTTTATGCAAGAAACAGGAAAAGCTCAATTAAAGAAGCACTCCATGTTTTTTTGTTTTTGCCTATATGATGCAGGATAGGCCATTATTAAAGAATAATATAGAGGCTGTTGTATATGCCTTTTGTATACCTGTTTTAGGCCGGGTTCACATGGCCGCTTAGTTTTCTGTTCTGATCCATCAGAAGAATAGAAACATACACAAAGAAATGGATCCTGTATTTTAAGCATCCATTATACTCGATTATGCACATTTTTGCATCCGTTTTAACCATTTGCATCGGAGATCTGATATTTTAGACAGAAAAAAGTCCTGGATGCAGATGCAAAATCTACATAATTGAGCATAACGGATGATTAACATACAGGATCCATCTTTATTTTTCTGTTGTTCTGATGGATCAGAAGAATGGAAAACTAAATGGTCATGTGAACATGGCCTTATTTGACGTGCAATTTGAGAGTTGTCAGCCATCTTGATTCATTCTTCTCCGCATACATGGTTTTCCTAATTAATCGTACATTTCCGATAATGCCTGGCTTTTTAGAGACTGAGGGGGTGGAGTCTCACCACACTGCACTGTGTAAGGGCAGACATGACACAGATGCTGTCCCATCACACTGCAGCATCTTAATGTTTTCCTACAGTATGTGATACAGGTGGAGCCTGTCTCCCTTCTCTGCCCTTTTATCTCTCTCTTCCCCCTGTCAGCTGTTACAAGCAAGAGGCAGGGAGACCAGTTTGAGTCTACATCTCATAGAACTACCCTGGAGAGTCGGCACACACAGTTGGCATAGACAGGCAGTGTGTCAGGAGATTTATATAACTGCAGCTAATCAACTCACCTACTATCTATTTGCACTCCTGGTCCTTTATATAGGGGAGACATTATCGGGCTCATTTATTTCCACTTTAGTCTTAAGAGTGTCTGTACAGCTGGAGGAAGCGTAAAAGTTATGTGGAGGTGCAGGCCTCTACATAACTTTGGCGCTTCCTTCAGCAGGACGTATAACAGACAAATCTACTCCAGTTCTCTTGCTGGCATAGATTTAAGCCATTTTTATGCCAAAACTGGTGTAGAAAATGATGAATGAGACAGGCCTACCTGCATTTTACAGCTTGTATTATGTTACAGGTAATAAAGCAACTGAACCCTCCCATAGCTGAGAAAAGCAGCTGTAGCTCCCTACAGGAACAGACTACAAAAAGCCTTTGAAAACAGCTTTAGGCCTCATGCACACAAACATATTTTGTTTCCGTGACCGATCAGTTTTTTTTTGCGGATAGGATGCAGACCCATTCATTTCAATGGATCCTCAAAAAAACGGATCCACAAAAAAAAAGGATGCCATATGGAACGTCATCCTTTTTTTTGCGGATACGCAATTTGCGGACCGCAAAACACATACGGTCGTGTGCATGTAGCCTTAAAGTGGAAAATACAGTAATTTACACATTCATGGTGATAAAATGGAGTCTATCACCTGGATTAAGCACTATTGGGGTCCATTCACACATCCGTGTGTTTTTTGCGGATCCACAGATCCGCAAAAAACGGACAGCGGCAATGTGCGTTCCGCATTTTGTGGCCCGCACATTGCCGCCACTAAGAGAATATGCCTATTCTTGTCCGCTGTTGCGGACAAGAATAGGACATGTTCTGTTTTTTTCAGGATCGGAATTGCGGACTCGGAAGTGCGGGTCCGCAATTCCGGATAAGGCCGCACGTCGTGTGGCCCCAAAGAAATGTATGGGTCCGTAATTCCGTTCCGCAAAATGTTGAATGTAATTGCGAATGTGTGAATTGGCCCTTAACCACATGAGTAACATTATAGCCTTTTTAGTCTTATATCTTTTATTCTTATATTATTTTTATAATTTTTATTCTTATATTTTATTCTTATATTCTTATATTAAAAGTAGCGATCCAGACTGCGTATAAGCAGTTTATAAGCAGTCTTGATCGCTACTTTTAATTTATCTTAAGACCCCCCTTATTTCCCAGCGGTATGCACACAAAGCTCCGCTATAATACATTGACTGGATTCATGAGCTTGTACACATAATAAAGATGATCTCCTAAGTAGGGATGAGCGAACTCGAACTGTATAGTTCGGGTTCGTACCGAATTTTGGGGTGTCCGTGACACGGACCCGAACCCGGACATTTTCGTAAAAGTCCGGGTTCGGGTTCGGTGTTCGTCGCTTTCTTGGCGCTTTTGTGACGCTTTCTTGGCGCTTTTTGAAAGGCTGCAAAGCAGCCAATCAACAAGCGTCATACTACTTGCCCCAAGAGGCCATCACAGCCATGCCTACTATTGGCATGGCTGTGATTGGCCAGAGCACCATGTGACCCAGCCTCTATTTAAGCTGGAGTCACATAGCGCCGCCCGTCACTCTGCTCTGATTAGCGTAGGGAGAGGTTGCGGCTGCGACAGTAGGGCGAGATTAGGCAGATTAACTCCTCCAAAGGACTTGATTAACTGATCGATCTGCAGCTGTGGATCATTGAGCTGCTGATCCTCAATTGCTCACTGTTTTTAGGCTGCACAGACCGTTTGTCAGTCTCATTTTTCTGGGGTGATCGGCGGCCATTTTGTGTCTTGTGGTGCGCCAGCACAAGCTGCGACCAAGTGCATTTAACCCTCAATGGTGTGGTTGTTTTTTGGCTAAAGCCTACATCAGGGTGAAGCTGTCACACCAAGTGCATTTAACCAGCAATAGTCTGTTCATTTTTTGGCCATATACAAAATCAGGGGCAAGCTGCGCCTGTCACCAAGTGCATTTAACCCTCAATGGTGTGGTTGTTTTTTGGCTAAAGCCTACATCAGGGTGAAGCTGTGACACCAAGTGCATTTAACCAGCAATAGTCTGTTCATTTTTTGGCCATATACAAAATCAGGGGCAAGCTGCGCCTGTCACCAAGTGCATTTAACCCTCAATGGTGTGGTTGTTTTTTGGCTAAAGCCTACATCAGGGTGAAGCTGTCACACCAAGTGCATTTAACCAGCAATAGTCTGTTCATTTTTTGGCCATATACAAAATCAGGGGCAAGCTGCGCCTGTCACCAAGTGCATTTAACCCTCAATGGTGTGGTTGTTTTTTGGCTAAAGCCTACATCAGGGTGAAGCTGTCACACCAAGTGCATTTAACCAGCAATAGTCTGTTTATTTTTTGGCCATATCCCAGTCTAATTCTGTCACTAAATCCATACCGGTCACCCAGCGCCTAAATACTAGGCCTCAAATTTATATCCAGCTAAATCTGTCCCTAGTGTTGTAGCTGGGCGAGTTATTTAGTGTCCGTTCAAGCACATTTCTTGTTCTGGGTTGAAATACAATTCCCAATTTAGCAATTTCATAATTTAGTGGTTCCTGCTATATCAGAGCTATTTGAAATCTATCCCAAAAAGGGTATATAATATTGAAGGTGCACATTGGGTCATTCAGAATAACTTCACACACACCCGCTACTGTGTATTTCCAAGTCTAATTCTGTCACTAAACCCATACCTGTCACCCAGCGCCTAAATACTAGGCCTCAAATTTAAATCCCTCTAAATCTCTCGTTACCGCTGTACTGTTGTTGCTGGGCAAGATATTTAGTGTCCGTCAAAGCACATTTTTTGTTCTGGGTTGAAGTACAATTCCCAATTTAGCAATTTCATAATTTAGTGGTTCCTGCTATATCAGAGCTATTTGGAATCTATCCCTAAAAGGGTATATAATATTGAAGGTGCACATTGGGTCATTCAGAATAACTTCACACACACCCGCTACTGTGTATTTCCAAGTCTAATTCTGTCACTAAACCCATACCTGTCACCCAGCGCCTAAATACTAGGCCTCAAATTTAAATCCCTCTAAATCTCTCGTTACCGCTGTACTGTTGTTGCTGGGCAAGATATTTAGTGTCCGTCAAAGCACATTTTTTGTTCTGGGTTGAAGTACAATTCCCAATTTAGCAATTTCATAATTTAGTGGTTCCTGCTATATCAGAGCTATTTGGAATCTATCCCTAAAAGGGTATATAATATTGAAGGTGCACATTGGGTCATTCAGAATAACTTCACACACACCCGCTACTGTGTATTTCCAAGTCTAATTCTGTCACTAAACCCATACCTGTCACCCAGCGCCTAAATACTAGGCCTCAAATTTAAATCCCTCTAAATCTCTCGTTACCGCTGTACTGTTGTTGCTGGGCAAGATATTTAGTGTCCGTCAAAGCACATTTTTTGTTCTGGGTTGAAGTACAATTCCCAATTTAGCAATTTCATAATTTAGTGGTTCCTGCTATATCAGAGCTATTTGGAATCTATCCCTAAAAGGGTATATAATATTGAAGGTGCACATTGGGTCATTCAGAATAACTTCACACACACCCGCTACTGTGTATTTCCAAGTCTAATTCTGTCACTAAACCCATACCTGTCACCCAGCGCCTAAATACTAGGCCTCAAATTTAAATCCCTCTAAATCTCTCGTTACCGCTGTACTGTTGTTGCTGGGCAAGATATTTAGTGTCCGTCAAAGCACATTTTTTGTTCTGGGTTGAAGTACAATTCCCAATTTAGCAATTTCATAATTTAGTGGTTTCTGCTATATCAGAGCTATTTGAAATCTATCCCTAAAAGGGTATATAATATTGAAGGTGCACATAGGGTCATTCAGAATAACTTCACACACACGCTTCTGTGCATTTCCAAGTCTAATTCTGTCACTAAATCCATACCGGTGACCCAGCGCCTAAATACTAGGCCTCAAATTTAAATCCCTCTAAATCTCTCGTTACCCACCGCTGTACTGTTGTTGCTGGGCAAGATATTTAGTGTCCGTCAAAGCACATTTTTTGTTCTGGGTTGAAGTACAATTCCCAATTTAGCAATTTCATAATTTAGTGGTTTCTGCTATATCAGAGCTATTTGAAATCTATCCCTAAAAGGGTATATAATATTGAAGGTGCACATAGGGTCATTCAGAATAACTTCACACACACGCTTCTGTGCATTTCCAAGTCTAATTCTGTCACTAAATCCATACCGGTGACCCAGCGCCTAAATACTAGGCCTCAAATTTAAATCCCTCTAAATCTCTCGTTACCCACCGCTGTACTGTTGTTGCTGGGCAAGATATTTAGTGTCCGTCAAAGCACATTTTTTGTTCTGGGTTGAAGTACAATTCCCAATTTAGCAATTTCATAATTTAGTGGTTTCTGCTATATCAGAGCTATTTGAAATCTATCCCTAAAAGGGTATATAATATTGAAGGTGCACATAGGGTCATTCAGAATAACTTCACACACACGCTTCTGTGCATTTCCAAGTCTAATTCTGTCACTAAATCCATACCGGTGACCCAGCGCCTAAATACTAGGCCTCAAATTTAAATCCCTCTAAATCTCTCGTTACCCACCGCTGTACTGTTGTTGCTGGGCAAGATATTTAGTGTCCGTCAAAGCACATTTTTTGTTCTGGGTTGAAGTACAATTCCCAATTTAGCAATTTCATAATTTAGTGGTTTCTGCTATATCAGAGCTATTTGAAATCTATCCCTAAAAGGGTATATAATATTGAAGGTGCACATAGGGTCATTCAGAATAACTTCACACACACGCTTCTGTGCATTTCCAAGTCTAATTCTGTCACTAAATCCATACCGGTGACCCAGCGCCTAAATACTAGGCCTCAAATTTAAATCCCTCTAAATCTCTCGTTACCCACCGCTGTACTGTTGTTGCTGGGCAAGATATTTAGTGTCCGTCAAAGCACATTTTTTGTTCTGGGTTGAAGTACAATTCCCAATTTAGCAATTTCATAATTTAGTGGTTTCTGCTATATCAGAGCTATTTGAAATCTATCCCTAAAAGGGTATATAATATTGAAGGTGCACATAGGGTCATTCAGAATAACTTCACACACACGCTTCTGTGCATTTCCAAGTCTAATTCTGTCACTAAATCCATACCGGTGACCCAGCGCCTAAATACTAGGCCTCAAATTTAAATCCCTCTAAATCTCTCGTTACCCACCGCTGTACTGTTGTTGCTGGGCAAGATATTTAGTGTCCGTCAAAGCACATTTTTTGTTCTGGGTTGAAGTACAATTCCCAATTTAGCAATTTCATAATTTAGTGGTTTCTGCTATATCAGAGCTATTTGAAATCTATCCCTAAAAGGGTATATAATATTGAAGGTGCACATAGGGTCATTCAGAATAACTTCACACACACGCTTCTGTGCATTTCCAAGTCTAATTCTGTCACTAAATCCATACCGGTGACCCAGCGCCTAAATACTAGGCCTCAAATTTAAATCCCTCTAAATCTCTCGTTACCCACCGCTGTACTGTTGTTGCTGGGCAAGATATTTAGTGTCCGTCAAAGCACATTTTTTGTTCTGGGTTGAAGTACAATTCCCAATTTAGCAATTTCATAATTTAGTGGTTTCTGCTATATCAGAGCTATTTGAAATCTATCCCTAAAAGGGTATATAATATTGAAGGTGCACATAGGGTCATTCAGAATAACTTCACACACACGCTTCTGTGCATTTCCAAGTCTAATTCTGTCACTAAATCCATACCGGTGACCCAGCGCCTAAATACTAGGCCTCAAATTTATATCCCGCTAAATCTCTCGTTACCGCTGTACTGTTGTTGCTGGGCAAGATATTTAGTGTCCGTCAAAGCACATTTTTTGTTCTGGGTTGAAGTACAATTCCCAATTTAGCAATTTCATAATTTAGTGGTTCCTGCTATATCAGAGCTATTTGAAATCTATCCCAAAAAGGGTATATAATATTGAAGGTGCACATTGGGTCATTCAGAATAACTTCACACACACCCGCTACTGTGTATTTCCAAGTCTAATTCTGTCACTAAACCCATACCTGTCACCCAGCGCCTAAATACTAGGCCTCAAATTTAAATCCCTCTAAATCTCTCGTTACCGCTGTCCTGTTGTAGCTGGGAAAGTTATTTAGTGCCCGTCAAAGCACATTTTTTGTTCTGGGTTGAAGTACAATTCCCAATTTAGCAATTTCATAATTTAGTGGTTCCTGCTATATCAGAGCTATTTGAAATCTATCCCAAAAAGGGTATATAATATTCAAGGTGCACATTGGGTCATTCAGAATAACTTCACACACACGCTTCTGTGCATTTCCAAGTCTAATTCTGTCACTAAATCCATACCGGTCACCCAGCGCCTAAATACTAGGCCTCAAATTTATATCCCGCTGAATTTGAATACAATACATTGGGCCAAATAATATATTTGTTGTTGTGGTGAACCATAACAATGAGAAAAACATCTAGTAAGGGACGCGGACGTGGACATGGTCGTGGTGGTGTTAGTGGACCCTCTGGTGCTGGGAGAGGACGTGGCCGTTCTGCCACATCCACACGTCCTAGTGTACCAACTACCTCAGGTCCCAGTAGCCGCCAGAATTTACAGCGATATATGGTGGGGCCCAATGCCGTTCTAAGGATGGTAAGGCCTGAGCAGGTACAGGCATTAGTCAATTGGGTGGCCGACAGTGGATCCAGCACGTTCACATTATCTCCCACCCAGTCTTCTGCAGAAAGCGCACAGATGGCGCCTGAAAACCAACCCCATCAGTCTGTCACATCACCCCCATGCATACCAGGGAAACTGTCTCAGCCTCAAGTTATGCAGCAGTCTCTTATGCTGTTTGAAGACTCCGCTGGCAGGGTTTCCCAAGGGCATCCACCTAGCCCTTCCCCAGCGGTGAAAGACATAGAATGCACTGACGCACAACCACTTATGTTTCCTGATGATGAGGACATGGGAATACCACCTCAGCATGTCTCTGATGATGACGAAACACAGGTGCCAACTGCTGCGTCTTTCTGCAGTGTGCAGACTGAACAGGAGGTCAGGGATCAAGACTGGGTGGAAGACGATGCAGGGGACGATGAGGTCCTAGACCCCACATGGAATGAAGGTCGTGCCACTGACTTTCACAGTTCGGAGGAAGAGGCAGTGGTGAGACCGAGCCAACAGCGTAGCAAAAGAGGGAGCAGTGGGCAAAAGCAGAACACCCGCCGCCAAGAGACTCCGCCTGCTACTGACCGCCGCCATCTGGGACCGAGCACCCCAAAGGCAGCTTCAAGGAGTTCCCTGGCATGGCACTTCTTCAAACAATGTGCTGACGACAAGACCCGAGTGGTTTGCACGCTGTGCCATCAGAGCCTGAAGCGAGGCATTAACGTTCTGAACCTGAGCACAACCTGCATGACCAGGCACCTGCATGCAAAGCATGAACTGCAGTGGAGTAAACACCTTAAAACCAAGGAAGTCACTCAGGCTCCCCCTGCTACCTCTTCTGCTGCTGCCGCCTCGGCCTATTCTGCTGCTGCCGCCTCGGCCTCTTCCTCCGCCTCTGGAGGAACGTTGGCACCTGCCGCCCAGCAAACAGGGGATGTACCACCAACACCACCACCACCACCTCCGTCACCAAGCGTCTCAACCATGTCACACGCCAGCGTTCAGCTCTCCATCTCACAAACATTTGATAGAAAGCGTAAATTCCCACCTAGCCACCCTCGATCCCTGGCCCTGAATGCCAGCATTTCTAAACTACTGGCCTATGAAATGCTGTCATTTAGGCTGGTGGACACAGACAGCTTCAAACAGCTCATGTCGCTTGCTGTCCCACAGTATGTTGTTCCCAGCCGGCACTACTTCTCCAAGAGAGCCGTGCCTTCCCTGCACAACCAAGTATCCGATAAAATCAAGTGTGCACTGCGCAACGCCATCTGTAGCAAGGTCCACCTAACCACAGATACGTGGACCAGTAAGCACGGCCAGGGACGCTATATCTCCCTAACTGCACACTGGGTAAATGTAGTGGCAGCTGGGCCCCAGGCGGAGAGCTGTTTGGCGCACGTCCTGCCGCCGCCAAGGATCGCAGGGCAACATTCTTTGCCTCCTGTTGCCACCTCCTCCTTCTCGGCTTCCTCCTCCTCTTCTTCCACCTGCTCATCCAGTCAGCCACACACCTTCACCACCAACTTCAGCACAGCCCGGGGTAAACGTCAGCAGGCCATTCTGAAACTCATATGTTTGGGGGACAGGCCCCACACCGCACAGGAGTTGTGGCGGGGTATTGAACAACAGACCGACGAGTGGTTGCTGCCGGTGAGCCTCAAGCCCGGCCTGGTGGTGTGTGATAATGGGCGAAATCTCGTTGCAGCTCTGGGACTAGCCAATTTGACGCACATCCCTTGCTTGGCGCATGTGCTGAATTTGGTGGTGCAGAAGTTCATTCACAACTACCCCGACATGTCAGAGCTGCTGCATAAAGTGCGGGCCGTCTGTTCGCGCTTCCGGCGTTCACATCCTGCCGCTGCTCGCCTGTCTGCGCTACAGCGTAACTTCGGCCTTCCCGCTCACCGCCTCATATGCGACGTGCCCACCAGGTGGAACTCCACCTTGCACATGCTGGACAGACTGTGCGAGCAGCAGCAGGCCATAGTGGAGTTTCAGCTGCAGCACGCACGGGTCAGTCGCACTACAGAACAGCACCACTTCACCACCAATGACTGGGCCTCCATGCGAGACCTGTGTGCCCTGTTGCGCTGTTTCGAGTACTCCACCAACATGGCCAGTGGCGATGACACCGTTATCAGCGTTACAATACCACTTCTATGTCTCCTTGAGAAAACACTTAGGGCGATGATGGAACAGGAGGTGGCCCAGGAGGAGGAGGAGGAGGATGAGGAAGAGGGGTCATTTTTAGCACTTTCAGGCCAGTCTCTTCGAAGTGACTCAGAGGGAGGTTTTTTGCAACAGCAGAGGCCAGGTACAAATGTGGCCAGCCAGGGCCCACTACTGGAGGACGAGGAGGACGAGGATGAGGAGGAGGTGGAGGAGGATGAGGATGAAGCATGGTCACAGCGGGGTGGCACCCAACGCAGCTCGGGTCCATCACTGGTGCGTGGCTGGGGGGAAAGGCAGGACGATGACGATACGCCTCCCACAGAGGACAGCTTGTCCTTACCCCTGGGCAGCCTGGCACACATGAGCGACTACATGCTGCAGTGCCTGCGCAACGACAGCAGAGTTGCCCACATTTTAACCTGTGCGGACTACTGGGTTGCCACCCTGCTGGATCCACGCTACAAAGACAATGTGCCCACCTTACTTCCTGCACTGGAGCGTGATAGGAAGATGCGCGAGTACAAGCGCACGTTGGTAGACGCGCTACTGAGAGCATTCCCAAATGTCACAGGGGAACAAGTGGAAGCCCAAGGCCAAGGCAGAGGAGGAGCAAGAGGTCGCCAAGGCAGCTGTGTCACGGCCAGCTCCTCTGAGGGCAGGGTTAGCATGGCAGAGATGTGGAAAACTTTTGTCAACACGCCACAGCTAACTGCACCACCACCTGATACGCAACGTGTTAGCAGGAGGCAACATTTCACTAACATGGTGGAACAGTACGTGTGCACACCCCTCCACGTACTGACTGATGGTTCGGCCCCATTCAACTTCTGGGTCTCTAAATTGTCCACGTGGCCAGAGCTAGCCTTTTATGCCTTGGAGGTGCTGGCCTGCCCGGCAGCCAGCGTTTTGTCTGAACGTGTATTCAGCACGGCAGGGGGCGTCATTACAGACAAACGCAGCCGCCTGTCTACAGCCAATGTGGACAAGCTGACGTTCATAAAAATGAACCAGGCATGGATCCCACAGGACCTGTCCGTCCCTTGTCCAGATTAGACATTAACTACCTCCCCATAACCATATATTATTGGACTCCAGGGCACTTCCTCATTCAATCCTATTTTTATTTTCATTTTACCATTATATTGCGATGCTACCCAAAGTTGAATGAACCTCTCCTCTGCCTGTGTGCTAGGCCTAAATATATGCCAATGGACTGTTGCAGTGGTGGCTGACATGAAGCCTGATTCTCTGCTATGACATGCAGACTGATTCTCTGGTGACATGAAGCCAGATTGTCTGTTACGGGACCTCTCTCCTCTGCCTGGGTGCTGGGCCTAAATTTATGACAATGGACTGTTGCAGTGGTGGCTGACGTGAAGCCTGATTCTCTGCTATGACATGCAGACTGATTCTCTGCTGACATGAAGCCAGATCCTCTGTTACGGGACCTCTCTCCTCTGCCTGGGTGCTGGGCCTAAATTTATGACAATGGACTGTTGCAGTGGTGGCTGACGTGAAGCCTGATTCTCTGCTATGACATGCAGACTGATTCTCTGCTGACATGAAGCCAGATCCTCTTTTACGGGACCTCTCTCCTCTGCCTGGGTGCTGGGCCTAAATTTATGACAATGGACTGTTGCAGTGGTGGCTGACGTGAAGCCTGATTCTCTGCTATGACATGCAGACTGATTCTCTGCTGTCATGAAGCCAGATTGTCTGTTACGGGACCTTTCTCCTCTACCTGGGTTCTGGGCCTAAATTTATGAAAATTGACTCTTA
The DNA here is from genome assembly GCF_014858855.1 of Bufo gargarizans. Lineage (NCBI taxonomy): Eukaryota > Metazoa > Chordata > Amphibia > Anura > Bufonidae > Bufo > Bufo gargarizans. The sequence goes on from NC_058082.1 coordinate 403,203,863, forward strand.
CAGTGGTGGGTGACGTGAAGCCTGATTCTCTGCTATGATATGAAGACTGATTCTCTGCTGACATGAAGCCAGATTGTCTGTTACGGGACCTTTCTCCTCTGCCTGGGTTCTGGGCCTAAATTTATGAAAATTGACTCTTACAGTGGTGGGTGACGTGAAGCCTGATTCTCTGCTATGATATGAAGACTGATTCTCTGCTGACATGAAGCCAGATTGTCTGTTACGGGACCTTTCTCCTCTGCCTGGGTTCTGGGCCTAAATTTATGAAAATTGACTCTTACAGTGGTGGGTGACGTGAAGCCTGATTCTCTGCTATGATATGAAGACTGATTCTCTGCTGACATGAAGCCAGATTGTCTGTTACGGGACCTTTCTCCTCTGCCTGGGTTCTGGGCCTAAATTTATGAAAATTGACTCTTACAGTGGTGGGTGACGTGAAGCCTGATTCTCTGCTATGATATGAAGACTGATTCTCTGCTGACATGAAGCCAGATTGTCTGTTACGGGACCTTTCTCCTCTGCCTGGGTTCTGGGCCTAAATTTATGAAAATTGACTCTTACAGTGGTGGGTGACGTGAAGCCTGATTCTCTGCTATGATATGAAGACTGATTCTCTGCTGACATGAAGCCAGATTGTCTGTTACGGGACCTTTCTCCTCTGCCTGGGTTCTGGGCCTAAATTTATGAAAATTGACTCTTACAGTGGTGGGTGACGTGAAGCCTGATTCTCTGCTATGATATGAAGACTGATTCTCTGCTGACATGAAGCCAGATTGTCTGTTACGGGACCTTTCTCCTCTGCCTGGGTTCTGGGCCTAAATTTATGAAAATTGACTCTTACAGTGGTGGGTGACGTGAAGCCTGATTCTCTGCTATGATATGAAGACTGATTCTCTGCTGACATGAAGCCAGATTCTCTGTTACGGGACCTCTCTCCTCTGCCTGGGTGCTGGGCCTAAATTTATGACAATGGACTGTTGCAGTGGTGGCTGACGTGAAGCCTGATTCTCTGCTATGACATGCAGACTGATTCTCTGCTGACATGAAGCCAGATTCTCTGTTACGGGACCTCTCTCCTCTGCCTGTGTGTGTGCTGGGCCTAAATATATGCCAATGGACTGTTGCAGTGGTGGCTGACGTGAAGCCTCATTCTCTGCTATGACATGCAGACTAATTCTCTGCTGACATGAAGACAGATTCTCTGTTACGGGACCTCTCTCCTCTGCCTGGGTGCCGGGGCCTAAATATCTGAGAATGGACTGTTCCAGTGGTGGGTGACGGGAAGCCAGATTCTCTGCTATGGAACCTCTCTCCAATTGATTTTGGTTAATTTTTATTTATTTAATTTTTATTTTAATTCATTTCCCTATCCACATTTGTTTGCAGGGGATTTACCTACATGTTGCTGCCTTTTGCAGCCCTCTAGCTCTTTCCTGGGCTGTTTTACAGCCTTTTTAGTGCCGAAAAGTTCGGGTCCCCATTGACTTCAATGGGGTTCGGGTTCGGGACGAAGTTCGGATCGGGTTCGGATCCCGAACCCGAACATTTCCGGGATGTTCGGCCGAACTTCTCGAACCCGAACATCCAGGTGTTCGCTCAACTCTACTCCTAAGCGTAAGTTCATGATTCCTCTCAATGTATTACAGTGGCGATTTGTAGGTGCCCAGTGGGGAAGCACTTAGGGTGGTTATATGGGTCTGTTTTGGCTTTATTGTAGTCTTTTGTATTTTTTGGTGTGTTTTTTGGGGACTTTTTTTTGCACGCACAAAAATACCACCTCCAGATGTTGGCTGTATACAATACAGGCATGCAGTTTTTGAAGTCTTGTATGCATTTGCTTAGCGTTTTTGGGCCAACAGCCTTTTTGTTAAGCTTGTTAAATGCTCTGAGTGTGGCATTTTTTTTCTTGTTTTCTGTAGTGACAGCCATTTGTACTTTGGCGGCCCTGCTCGGAAAAAAAAAAAATGTATGGTGTTTTAAAATTGAGCCTTGCTGCTGCATTTATTCTCTATGAAGCTGTGAGAGATAGCCAGGTAAACGTTTGGCTATATCCTGCCGTTCTATACAGGTGGGGTCTGGCAGCCAGACCCCGTCGATCAGACACTTAGGCCTCTTGCACACAAACCTATTTTCATTACGTGTCAGTTCAGTTTTTTTTTTGCGGACCATATATGGACACTTAGGCCTCTTGCACACAAACCTATTTTCATTTCATGTCGTTCAGTTTTTTGTCCGCAAAAAAAAAATCTGTGTGCATTCCATTTCCGTATTTCCGCATTACGGAAAAGGATAGGACTGTTCTATTAGGTTCCAGCTATTCCATTCCGCAAAATACGGAATGCACACGGATGTCATCCGTATTTTTGGAGGATCTGCAAAATACATATGGTCATGTACAGTCATGGCCAAAAGTTTTGAGAATTACATAAATATTGGAAATTGGAAAAGTTGCTGCTTAAGTTTTTATAATAGCAATTTGCATATACTCCAGAATGTTATGAGGAGTAATCAGATGAATTGCATAGTCCTTCTTTGCCATGAAAATTAACTTAATCCCAAAAAACCTTTCCACTGCATTTCATTGCTGTCATTAAAGGACCTGCTGAGATCATTTCAGTAATCGTCTTGTTAACTCAGGTGAGAATGTTGACCAGCACAAGGCTGGAAATCATTATGTCAGGCTGATTGGGTTAAAATGGCAGACTTGACCTGTTAAAAGGAGGGTGATGCTTGAAATCATTGTTCTTTCATTGTTAACCATGGTGACCTGCAAAGAAACGCGTGCAGCCATCATTGCGTTGCATAAAAATGGCTTCACAGGCAAGGATATTGTGGCTACTAAGATTGCACCTCAATCAACAATTTATAGGATCATCAAGAACTTCAAGGAAAGAGGTTCAATTCTTGTTAAGAAGGCTTCAGGGCGTCCAAGAAAGTCCAGCAAGCGCCAGGATCGTCTCTTAAAGAGGATGCAGCTGCGGGATCGAAGTGCCACCAGTGCAGAGCTTGCTCAGGAATGGCAGCAGGCAGGTGTGAGCGCATCTGCACGCACAGTGAGGCGAAGACTTTTGGAAGATGGCCTGGTGTCAAGAAGGGCAGCAAAGAAGCCACTTCTCTAAAAAAAAAACATCAGGGACAGATTGATCTTCTGCAGAAAATATGGTGAATGGACTGCTGAGGACTGGGGCAAAGTCATATTCTCCGATGAAGCCTCTTTCCGATTGTTTGGGGCATCAGGAAAAAGGCTTGTCCAGAGAAGAAAAGGTGAGTGCTACCATCAGTCCTGTGTCATGCCAACAGTAAAGCATCCTGAGACCATTCATGTGTGGGATTGCTTCTCATCCAAGGGAGTGGGCTCACTCACAATTTTGCCCAAAAACACAGCCATGAATAAAGAATGGTACCAAAACACCCTCCAACAGCAACTTCTTCCAACAATCCAACAACAGTTTGGTGAAGAACAATTCATTTTCCAGTACGATGGAGCACCGTGCCATAAGGCAACAGTGATAACTAAGTGGCTTGGGGACCAAAACGTTGACATTTTGGGTCCATGGCCTGGAAACTCCCCAGATCTTAATCTCATTGAGAACTTGTGGTCAATCCTCAAGAGGCGGGTGGACAAACAAAAACCCACTAATTCTGACAAACTCCAAGAAGTGATTATGAAAGAATGGGTTGCTATCAGTCAGGAATTGGCCCAGAAGTTGATTGAGAGCATGCCCAGTTGAATTGCAGAGGTCCTGAAAAAGAAGGGCCAACACTGCAAAAACTGACTTTGCTTAAATGTCATGTAATTGTCGATAAAAGCCTTTAAAAAGTATGAAGTGCGTGTAATTATATTTCACTACATCACAGAAACAACTGAAACAAAGATCTAAAATCAGTTTAGCAGCAAACTTTGTGAAAACTAATATTTGTGTTATTCTCAAAACTTTTAGCCACGACTGTACAAGAGGCCTTAGCCTCTATCTTTTAAATAGGTAATGCTTTTAAATTCCCAGTTGTTTTGTCAGTCCTTCAGCCAACTGAAGTTTTTGCCATGATTTCTTAGTAGTCCTGCATCTGTGTTATCAGAACTTGCACATTACGCACCATATTTTGCATTCCATAAATTGCGGATCTGCGAAACACGGATGCTGCCCATGTGCGCTCTGCATGGGAAAGGCGGCCCATTATAGAAATGCCTATTATTGTTAAGAATAGGACGTGCTCTATATTTTTTACAGGGCTGTGGAACGGAATAACGGATACGGACGGCACATCTTTTTGTCTGCATCTTTTGTGGCCCTATTGAAATGATTGCGGAACGGATGCGGACTCATTCATACGGTTGTGTGATTGAGCCCTTAATAAATTTATAGGTGGAATAAACTTAGACTGGAAAGTCTAGATGAAACAAATTTATCATCCGGCATCAACCATGTTGAGAAATCTGGTGCACTTTAAGACTAAGTATACATTGTCTTATGTTTAGACAGTATTAGTAAATCTGTATTCAATAAGATTTTTTTTTAAAGATTAACTTATTGTGAACATAGATAAGGGCGGACACAGCAGGGAACAATCTGTTTGTTCCAGGTAATTGCCTGCTTGTCGGAGGAGGTGAGAGTTGTATATACTTGCAGCAATCAAGTCCTCTGTATGGAGATGATTGCTGCTGTGGTATTCACATATAGAATCATTGTTTCTGGACAACAGATCACTGATTAGAAAGCATGCAGAAACAAAAATTTAGGTGACTGCATCAATGGTCCTTTGCCCAATAAACGAGTTCCTCTGTTTTGACTTCAGTTGTACATGGAGGCTGCCTCATTAGTGATATAGCATTCCATGGGTATAAATTACAGGTTTTACTGAATATCAGTAGTAATAATACAACTAGACTTGTATTTTTTCTTGAAGGTGTTTCACTAGTCATCTGATTGGCATTCTCAATTAGAATTCTCAATTTAGAATTCTTGTACAAGCCATTCTAACTGAGAAATTGGGCCTCTTGCAAGCGGCCGTTGCCCCGCCGTGGCCGTATTGCAGCCCGCATACAGCGGGTCCGCAATACATGGGGCACCGGCCATGTGCATTCCGCATCACGGATGTGGACCCATTCACTTGAATGGGTCTGCAAATCTGGAGATGCGGTGTGGAACGGAAGCAGGGAGCGGAACACCACGGAAGCACTACAGAGTGGTTCCATTCCGTACTTCCAGTCTGCCAAAAAATAGAACTTGTTCTATCTTTTTGAGAAATGGATGGATCACGGACCCCATTCAAACAAATGGGTCCGTGATCCACATGTGGCTGCCCCGCGGTCGGTGCCCATGTATTGTGGACTGCAATTTGCGGTCTGCAGCACGGGCCCAGCCAGCACACGGTTGTGTGCAAGAGGCCTTAATCAGATATCTAGTGGAATGTCTTTAAGAAAAAATACCAGTTGCTCCAGTGGCATATGTAGAGAAGTAAAGGACCCATAGCAAGAATTAAACCAGGCCGCCCACACAGGACAGAAGGGTTTTTGCCTATTTTGGTCCATTTTTCCACTGCTTTGTTTGCAAAAGTTGTCCCTGAGGGTAGAATCCAGACCAAGTTTTCACCCACCTCTTGCCCTGGGCCCCATAGCAGTCGCATGGTCTGCCGCTATGGTAGTTACGTCCCTGAGTTATTCACAGACAAGGTATACTGAATCTTTGCCCACAAACTGTATCTCAATCTGCTCAGCTCCTCCTGCATTTTGTGGTGGCAGGTTCTCTTGAAGCCAAGGTTCAGGACAAAGAGACCTGCTATTACAGACTCAGACAATATATGGAATACAGCCAATGATTTCCACATAAAAAAAGTCATATTTATTTCTGAATGACAGAACCAGAACCATTTCATTGCATTCATATTTACAAAGGCATATTTCTTAATTTTAATAAAATTGCAGAATTAAAAAGCTATGCATAGGCTTTTACAGTAGCTGCAGACTCCATTTGCGCCTGAAATATCCAACAAATGTTTCTTATGGTCTCCATAATCTCAAGCCTGAGCAACAGTACTATGATAAAGTGACTTAGCTCCTGACACAAAGTGATGCCAAGCTGTTCATACTCAAAATTCATAACACCAATATATTTACCGCTAAAGTAGAAAACACAAGTGTCATGTTTCATGTTGCAATAGAAACAATATATTTGCTGGTTTCTTTTTTACTAATTACAGTACATTTTCAAGAGCTCAACATTTAAGAAATCTTTCTATTGTAAAACTGAAATAACACAACTGACCTATTCTTGTACATTCATTCATTCAGTTTGTCCTGATCTGTATTATGTTTCCAAGACCTTTCAAGTTAGAACTGTTTGCTATACTTTAGCTTCTTGTAGAGCACTCCTCTATAAGCCTTAGGCCTCTTTCACACTTGCGTTGTCCGGATCCGGCGTGTACTCCACTTGCCGGAATTACACGCCGGATCCGGAAAAACGCAAGTGTACTGAAAGCATTTGAAGACGGATCCGTCTTCAAAATGTGTTCAGTGTTACTATGGCACCCAGGACGCTATTAAAGTCCTGGTTGCCATAGTAGTAGTGGGGAGCGGGGGAGCGGCATATTTACAGTCAGCGCGGCTCCCGGGGCGCTCCAGAATGACGTCAGAGCGCCCCATGCGCATGGATGATGTGATCCATGCGATCACGTCATCCATGCGCCTGGGGTGCCCTGACGTCACTCTGGAGCGCCCCGGGAGCCGCACGGACGGTAAGTATACTGCTCCCCGCTCCCCACTACACTTTACCATGGCTGCCAGGACTTTAGCGTCCCGGCAGCCATGGTAACCATTGAGAAAAAGCTAAACGTCGCATCCGGCAATGCGCCGAAACGACGTTTAGCTTAAGGCCGGATCCGGATCAATGCCTTTCAATGGGCATTCATTCCGGATCCGGCCTTGCGGCAAGTGTTCCGGATTTTTGGCCGGAGCAAAAAGCGCAGCATGCTGCGCTATTTGCTGCGGCCAAAAAACGTTCCGTTCCGGAACGGAAGACATCCTGATGCATCCTGAAGGACGGACTGTCCATTCAGAATGCATTAGGATAATCCTGATCAGTATTCTTCCGGCATAGAGCCCTGACGACGGAACTCTATGCCGGAAGACAATAACGCAGATGTGAAAGAGCCCTTAGGCCTACCAAGAGATTTATGGGTGTACATGTGTAACATCAATTTACAATATGAATCTATACATGGCTCCTAATGGTCACTGTAGCTCACCAAGTCCAAAACTCCAATATTTGACAAAAGTAATACAAATCTACACCTGCAAGCTCATAATATACAAGGCGTTGCTGCCAATGAGATTTACATTTGTGCACGAGGAGAAGTCTTCATTGTACACATATTTGTGTCCTCCTTGTAATGTCCATGATTGCTTGTAGATGGCTTTCAAGTCTAGTCATGGTGATACGGAAGAGGTCATGATGTCTCCTTGATGAGCAATCAGTCCCTTCTTAACAAAAACCACCGCTGTGTCCCTCAAATAATGCCTTTCTTATCCAGGCGATGTTCTTAAAGGGGAAATGAAAGGAAGCTCTCCATGCTTCCCTCTGAAGCGTGATCAATGTTTGGCTTCAATACACAGTTTACTCTGTGTAGCCCTTCTGTGGACAAAGAAGATTCATATTTTATTAAATATCTAGTCCTATATTTAATAATTCATAGAAATATATATATATACACACATACACTACATATATAGCGAGGCCAAAGTCTAGATACACATGTAATTTGTAGAAAATTGACTTCAAATGCGTAAAAGTATTAATTGGGAGGGAGGCTGCATTATGTGGTGGAGGAAATGTGTTCGGCCTTCTTTTTAAAATCTAGTATATTGCATTCAGCTCAGTCTTTTCCAGTGGGAAGGAGGCCATGTGATATATCAGTCTTGGCTAGAATTTACTCAGAAACATACAGTAAGTATCAGTTTTGACCTATCGTTATGTGTTTAGGAGTGAAGTGAGGTCATGTGTCCCCTATTCTGATGGATGCACATAGTTTTTGCAAATATGCTAAAGACCAGCAGGTTATACTTCTTCATAGTACTGTGGGATTCACCAGTTCAGGTGAGCCAAATTGTGCAATATGCAATATGGCTCACCTAAAATGGGGACTCCTACAGTATTATGAAGAAGTATCACCTGCTGTTCTTCAGCATATTCACGAAGACTAAACTATGTGCATCCATCAGAATGGGGGAGACATAAAACATGTCAGGTAAAGCATCTGCTCCCATTAAGGCATCATTTTCTGAATATTTGTTGAGAACGGCAAATATTTGTTGAGAATTTGTATGGCTGCCAATGGAACTGGTTCTTTTGTATTTATTGATGATGTTACTGCTGACAAAAACAGCAGGATGAATTCTGAAGTGTTTCAGGCAATATAATTTGCTCATATTTAGCCAAATGCTTCAGAACTCATTGGACGGCGCTTCACAGTGCTGATGGACAATGACCCAAAGCATACTGCAAAAGCAACTAAAGAGTTTTTTAAAGGAAAGAAGTGAAATGTTATGCAATGGCCAAGTCAATCATCTGACCTGAATCCGATTGGCCATGCATTTCACTTGCTGAAGACAAAAATGAAGGGAAAATGCCCCAAGAACAAGCAGGAACTGAAGATAGTTGCAGTAGAGGTCTGGCAGAGCATCACCAGGGATGAAACTCAGCGTCTGGTGATGTCTATGCGTTCCAGACTTTAGACTATAATTGACTGAAAAGAATTTGCAACCAAGTATAAAAAGTGAAAGTTTGATTTATGATTATTTTTCTGTCCCATTACTTTTGGTCCCTTAACAATTGGGAGGCACATATGCAAACTGTTGTAATTCCTACACCGTTCACCTGATTTGGATGTAAATTCCCTCAAATTAAAGCTGGCAGTCTGCAGGTAAAGCACATCTAGTTAGTTTCATTTCAAATCCATTGTGGTGGTGTATAGAGCCAAACATCTTAGAATTGTGTCAATGTCCCAATATTTATGGACCTGACTGTATAACCTAGGAGCATCCATTGCCGGCTTACAACAGCCTTAAATCTATGCCAGCAAGGAAGCTGGCGTAGATTTAGATAATTTTATATGCCAAAAACTGGCATACAAAATGATACAGGAGACAGACCTGCAGCTCCTCTTCCAAGTCCATGCCAACCCCTCTTTTTTAAGAACTGGTGTATGTGGCGTGGAGGTTGCAGATTTTGCTCTAAATCCCGTTTGCGACAAAAGTGGCTTATATTTGATCATAAATGACCTCTAGAGTGTCAACCATGCGTCTAAGCATAGCTATATATGTCAGTGTCACTCTGATATTATTTGCTATTTCTGTCATTGTGTTAAATAGCTTAACCACTTCAACCCCGGGCCTGTTTTCACCTTCCTGATCAGGCCATTTTTTGCAAATCTGACATGTGTCACTTTATGTGGTAATAACTTTTAAACACTTTTACTTATACAGGCCATTCTGAGATTGTTTTCTCTCAGTGGTAAAAATTAGTTAAAAAAATAATTTTTATTCATAAAAAAATACCAATGTTACTCAAAATTTAGAAAAATTGGCAAATACTTTTATAATAGATAGTAATTCCTCAAAAAATAGCAATTACTTTACATTCCCCATATGTCTACCTAATGTTTGGATCATTTTGAAAAGGATGTGGCAATACCTAATATGTATACTTTTTATTTTTTTTCACTTTAGCACAATAATAGCAGTTTTGAAACAAAAAAATTATGTTTTAGTGTCTCCATTGTCTGAGAGCTATATATAAATATATATATATATTTTTGGTGGGATGAGGTGACGGTTTTATTGATACCATTTTGCAGGACATACGATTGCTTGGTGTTGCACTTTTTGTGACGTAATGTGACAAAAATTGCTTTTTTTTACACCGTTTTTATTTTCATTTTTTTATGGTGTTTATCGGACAGGGTGGATCATGTGATATATTTATAGAGGCGGTCATTACGGATACGGCGATACCTAATATGCGTGGGTTTTGTTTGTTTTTTCAGTTTTTTATTATAAAATAAGGGGAAAGGGTCGCTTTTTTATTTTTTACTTTATTAATTGTATTACTTTATTAATTTTATTAAAAATACTTTTTTTTTACTTTTTTTTCTGAACTTTATTTATGATGTTCACTTTTGGGGGTCTGATCCCCTCTGAAATGAATTATTACAATACATCTGTATTGTATTGCATTGCCTGTTAGTGTATGACACTGAGTCATACATCAACAGGTTGCCTAGGAGACCCAGCCTTAGGCTGGATCTCCTCGACACCCGTAAAAGGCAGTTCCTGATGCCATGCAAGGCATTGGGCAGCCTCTGTGACGCATCGGCCACAGCAGCGCGGGGACTCGATGTGATTACTCATCCGACACAAACCCCTTCTATGTTGCGGTCGGCTTTTACAGCAATGCTGGCGGATGCAGCAGGGGCCCGGCCAACCGCACCAGCATATGGTCTCACAAGGGGTCTGAGGATCTCATCTCGGTACCTAATGGCAGTCAGGCTACCTCTGGCGAGCACATTGAGGGCTGTGTGGCCCTCCAAAGAAATTCCACCCCACACCATTACTGACCCAATGCCAAACCGGTCATGCTGGAGGATGTTGCAGACAGCAGAACATTCTCCACGGAGTCTCCAGACTCTGTCACGTCTGTCACATGTGCTCAGTGTGAACCTGCTTTCATCTGTGAAGAGCACAGGGTGCTAGTGGCGAATTTGCCAAACGTCCTGCACGGTGTTGGGCTGTAAGCACAACCCCCACCTGTGGACGTCGGGCCCTCATATCACCCTCATGGAGTCTGTTTCTGACCGTTTGAGCAGACACATGCACATTTGTGGCCTGCTGGAGGTCATTTTGCAGTGCTCTGGCAGTGCTCCTCCTGTTCCTCCTTGCACAAAGGCGGCGGTAGCGGTCCTGATGCTGGGTTGTTGCCTTCCTATGGCCTCCTCCACGTCTCCTGATGTACTGGCCTGTCTCCTGGTAGCGCCTCCATGCTCTGGACACTAAGCTGACAGACACAGCAAACCTTCTTGCCACAGCTCGCATTGATGTGCCATCCTGGATAAGCTGCACTACCTGAGCCACTTGTGTGGGTTCTAGACTTCGTCTCATGCTACCACTAGAGTGAAAGCACCGCCAGCATTCAAAAGTGACCAAAACATCAGCCAGGAAGCATAGGAACTGAGAAGTGGTCTGTGGTCACCACCTGAAGAACCACTCCTTTATTGGGGGTGTCTTGCTAATTGCCTATAATTTCCACCTGTTGTCTATCCCATTTGCACAACAGCATGTGAAATTGATTGTCACTCAGAGTTGCTTCCTAAGTGGACAGTTTGATTTGACAGAAGTGTGATTGACTTGGAGTTACATTGTGTTGTTTAAGTGCTTGCTTTATTTTTTTGAGCAGTGTATTAATTTTGCTTACTTATATAACACTGACATATTCCACAGGACTCTACAGACATGGTCATCACTCTGTCCTCAATGGGGTTTAATCTAAATCCCCTATTAGACCTCATGCACACGGCCGTTGTTTTGGTCCGCATCCGAGCTGCAGTTTTGGCGGCTCAGATGCGGACCCATTCACTTCAATGGGGCCGCAAAAGATGCGGGCAGCACTCCATGTGCTGTCCGCATCCGTTGCTCCATTCCGTGGTCCGCAAAAAAAATATAGCATGTCCTATTCTTGTCCGCACTTTTCGGACAAGAATAGGCAGTTGTATTAAAGGCTGTCTGTGCCGTTCTGCAAATTGCGGAATGCGCACAGACGCCATCCGTGTTTTACAGTTCCTCAATTTGCAGACCTCAAAACACACAACAGTTGTGAGCATGTAGCCTTAGTTTGTCTTTGGAGTGTGCATGCACCGTGGAAAGACCAGTCAGTGCATGCACAATGTGTTCTGTGAGGCCGATGCCAATACACTGCACAGGCGCTGACAGGTCTTTCCACTGCGCATGCACAAGATTACGGCGCACCAGGCATATGAGGCCGGCGATGAGGAGTGAATACATTAGCAGTGGGGCTGGGCTCAAGGAGAAGGGGTGCGGCTGGGCTTCAACGGACAGAGGGACAGCCCCTTGGGCTACTTATTTAGGTAATTTGCATATTAATAAAAGCGATTTTATAGACAAATTACAGGACACAGGGCAGTAATACTTGTATATGGTAATATAAATCGTGGAGACTGATGTGGTCATGTTAACAGCTCAGTAAGTGAAATCATGGTGACAGAATCCCTTTAAATATCATAACCCCAAAAAGTTACAATTATTACTTAACATGTAGAGATATGAAGTCACCAATTCCCACTTGGAATCACTTTTAACTGTCCAAAACTTTATTCAACATTCTGCAAGCAGTGGGTCAGAGATTTACCACTGTACATGGGACCACATAATTCTCATGACCTTGAATAAAATAAACACTTACAATGAAATGCTGTAAGTCCAAGCATTGTCATGGTGGTCACATAATGGAGCAGACCCCTGTTTGGCCACTGCCACAGTGTGTGTAGTTCGTGGCTTTCCCTGGTCCTGTAACACCATTCATGAAAGCCCTGCAAGGAGAATAAAAATTTGGTGACACAATGCACAACATAGAGTAGTACACTTGGCCATATCCGGATCAAAGTAGAGCACATCTTCTTCAGAATTATTCTATAGGGCTCTTTACACTGGTCATGAATTGCATCCCAAATGAGCATACAAAAGAACACTCATTAGCAATTATCAAGTGGTGTAAATGTACAAAACACTCGTTCATCAGGTAACCTGATTGTTTGTGTGCACACAAAAAGCGTTGTTTACCAGCAGCAGATTGTGCTGTGTAATCAGCACAATCTGCTGATAACCGGCAAACAACCAGTCAGTATGGGGAAGAGCGATGGCATTAGTAATCCCTCCTCCCTATACTGTGGAGGAGATCACTGCATGTACATGCAGTGATCTCCTTCAACAGTGAGCAAGCGATTGTTGGGACGGAACTCTTCCTTCCCAACAATCTGCTGCTTTGTTGTTCCGTATAAAGGGACCTTTACACAGGGACTATTACAACTTTCCTTCTTTCTCAACATGCTATTGTTGACCCCACCTATTTGTGTTACCCCACCTTCTGTCAATTTGGATCCTTGTATTACATGGGGCCTGTGACGAGACCAATCTCGCCACATTGCATTGGAGAAGCCTGGTTGTCCGCCTGCTTCCTTTAGACTATGGCCCCATGTTGAAACTGTATTCGTGTAGTCTGAGTGCCATTCACATAATAATTGAATGCACTCAGATCCAAGCTATCTGGGGATATGTTAAATGTCTATGTTTTATGCAATAGCTGCACAGGTAAATATTCGTATGTCTTTTATTGTCTTTTGCTACCATGTGGCTAATGAAGTTGTGCCTCTGCCCTTGGAGATAAATTGGATTACTTCCCAATTGTCTCCAGGACAGAAGACATTGTGTAAAACGGTGTAATCTCCTGCCTGTGATAATTATATTAAGGTAATTGTATCACAGGCAGAGGGGAGGATTTTCTGTGGGAGTGTCTGAGTGTATTGTATGGGGTTACTGGTTGTTTTACAAAACCCTGTGGGTGGTACTAATGTGTAAGAATGTGTATATAAGAACAATAAACAGCTCTGGCTGGTACTAATGTGTAAGAATGTGTATATGAGAACAATAAACAGCTCTGGCTGTCCACTGCTTGACCCTCAACACAGAGCTTGGTCTCGTTCTTGGGGGGATTCACTGTATGCTGTTAGAGACTGATTGCTAGGATTGTAAGCCGCGTGGGTGTGTTTCCTATTCGTCTGCTAGCAGCTATTCGTGAGGTTCCGTTCGGGAGTTTGGAGTATTCCCTTGTATGCCATTCAGGAGTTTGGTGTTCTGTAAGTAGCTGTGCCTGTAGCTCTGGAAGGGGAATATCTCATAAACTGCGTTTACCCCCTTTTATGTCCTAGGGTGCCATTACAGGACCACTTTTAGTTTTTTTTTTCAGTTACACTTTTAAGTTCCAAGTCCACCCCTGCGAGCATGCAATTTTTTTCAGTAGGAGTAGGGATGAAACATCTTCAGCTATTTCTTGGTTTCTATATAAATGTAGAAATTCTCAGGATTTTGTAAATACATTAGATGTTGTAAAGAAAGTATGAAAATTGAGTGTTTCCTTATTTGGTGTTAAATAATTTGACATTTAGATGTAAGAAGGTGTCAACATCGGTTGAAATCTGTGCCCTGTGACCTGCAAATGATCCTGTGACTGTGCACGCATCCCAAATGATGACATCTACTGACATATCAGAAAATATTTTAAAGTGAACCTTCTACTTTTATGGATTTTCAGAAAAAAACACAAGTTGTGTTCCATGGGCATTAAAGGGGTTATCCACTGTCTCCAACAGCCCCCAATGTGCCAGGCCCCTCACAGGTAATATACTTACTCCGCTCCTGGTCCCAGCACTGCCGCTACTGCTTGTCCCTGTACATGGATGAAAACATCCAGTGTCATGGGGGAGCAGCCAATGGCAGGCGGGGATGGGGACAAGCCTCCCTAGCATCGCGGGTGACACTAGGGAGGCTCATCCCTGTCACCACCTGCCATTGGCTGCCCTCCCCCCAGGACACTGGATGTTTTCATCAGGGAGAAGCAGCAGCGGCAGTGTAGGGACCAAGAGAGGCGCAGGGAGCATGGTAAGTATATTACCTGTGAGGGGTCCGGCACATGGTGGGGCTGTTGGAGACGTTGGATAACCTCTTTAACATTTAAAAAAAATAAAAAATAAATGTACTCTCATTAAACAATATTTGCCCAGATCACATTGGGTCCTGACATTTTCTCAGGTTTGCCTTCTGCAACCAATGGCAGTATCTACAACAGAAAGGTCTCCAGCACTGGGCCGGGCATCACTGTTCTGTTAGTAGTGTTGGTTTGCATTACTTACTGTTTTTTGTGATTTTTTTTCCCGAGGCCATTTTCTGTGCATGAAATAGGTGTTCCTTTCTCATAAGTTTCCACTGACATTCCATTAGTCACATATAGGTTAGTGGTTACAGGAATCTTATCACTCTTCTCAGTTCCATTCAATAAGTCCAAAGGTTTAAACTGAGGGAGCTCCATGCACAAGATATCATAGTCTAAGTTTAACTTTTTTGGACTACTGTTCTTCTTTGATGAACTCTCCTGATCACAGGATTGGGCATTGACCTTCTTAATTGGGGTTTTTTGAGAAGATAGATTGAGGCCTACTTGTGTTGGAGGATTTTGAGTGGTTTTAGCTGTAACATTTGTTGGTGAAGCTGGCTTTTTTGATGATGTATTTGTTGAAGGTGTTTTCTGTAATGAGTTGCGATGCATTTCATTCTTAACAGTAGGTGGAGATGGGAGATCCAGTGATTGAGAAATATTTTTAGGTTTTGGATTACTTTGCTTGACTTCTTTTGTATTTATATCAACGATAGTTGGTTTACTTACATTGGTAGACTTTGAAGCTTGATTGACCTGAGTCTTGGATTTTGTTTGTGAGTGTCCATCCTTCATGATACTGGTTTGATATGTTTCATCTGACAATGGATGCACTGGGCTGGTTTGAGTAGCACAATTCTGTGTTACATTTTTCATTGGTTTCTTAGGGTTTTGAATCTCCTGACTTGACTTTTGAGACAATTCACTCTCAGAGGTTTTTTGTCCATCTGAATTTCTACAAGAAGAATTGCATTGCAGAGACTGATGGCTTATAGTCACTTGACTGGTATCTTTTGGGTGACAGGCCTCCTTCAATGTGTCACATACATTTACTATGACTTCTCTGTCAGGATGCAATTTATTATTTTCATAGGTGTTTCCTTGCTCCTCACTGATGGCCCTGGGAGTGCAAGGTCTTGTAGCAGTAGACACTTTTATGGTGGGTAAACCATTCTTTACATCACTGGAAAGTCCAGAGCTGTTCTGACTGGTATGCATGTGCATTTTCTTCATGTGATTAACTACTGTGGCTGCATTAAATGCTTGCTGCAAAAAAAAGATAGCATTATTATTACTTCATTCTTAAAATAAAATAAAAAAAATCATATCCTGATTTTAACTGTCTACAAAGATTCATAAGCAGATCAGTTTCCCACATGTAGAATTTATTTATTACGCTAAGCCTTCCAAAGGACGAGAATATGAACCTGAAGTATTCACCATCTTTAAAGAGGTTGTCTCATCTGAGACCATGGGAGCATATCGCTATTGTCTAATAGGTGGGAGTCCCACTCCTCTACCGAGAACGGACCCCCGAAAGTCGTGGAGGGCACACTGCACATGCACAGCTGCCTTGCTGGCTCGGCTATTTTCGTCGGACCCATAGAAGTGAATGGGAACGGTGGTCGGTCATGTGCAGTGTGCTCCAATTCACTTCTATGGGGAGAGTGCTTGGTGGTGGTGGACTGGAGTCCTCTAGCCACCACTTGGTGGAACCCGCAGCTATAAGACAATGGGGGCATATCCTAGCGATATGCCCCCATTGTCTCAGATGAGACAACTCTTTAATGGACAGATAGTTAAACTACTTGGAAACTTTATATAGAATTTATGAATTTGTGATTTTGTTTTGTAATTTTATGCTACTCTTGCCACTTTTGGAAAGTCCATGGAAGGGTGATTGTTGTTAGCTATATTAAATTATTATCGTAAAAGCCTCTTTTCATTATACTATGATGAATTGTATTATTTTAACTAAATATATTCTGTGAAATATAGTCATGAAGGTATCAAATTATTCTACAGTATAGAATGGTGTAACTCACCCTCCATTTGCTTTTAGCAAAGTTTTTCTGGATTTGCATGCTCACTGATCTATAGATGTCACGATGGAGAGCTGTATTCCCAGCAATCCTGCAGAGCATAAAAGTCCATTGTTAATTTACTAAAGAACATATTTGCAAATTTTTTTGAATATTGGAGAGACAGACAAGTACACAGGGAGCTCCAAGCAGACAAGGCTCTCACGTAGCCAGGAGTTCATGACAGGAGTGGTCAGTCAGAGACTGGCGTTTATGGTGTCAGCCCCTCCTATGAGCCAGTACCAGGCAGCAGATCCTGCCCATCCATCAATTGCATGGTTGGCAATTTATCTTACTGATGTGTAATGCTACATTTTCCCTGCAGTAGCCCCATGCATGTGAAATGTGTACCATAATACAGCTTCCCCAGAAAATAATGGTTAATCACTAGGGGTTATAGAAGCAGCATCTATTTGAAAAGGGCTTGACTTAGTTACTAATTTTTTAAATTAAACTTTACCTTCAACAAATGTGTCATTTATTAAGATAAGAAAAATGTCAATTACATATTAAAATAATACAAACCATTGTTTTCCTCTTCCCCGGCAGTGAGGTGCTTACCATGAAGACAGATCATGGTGTGGCGGTGGCACTGACATATAAAATTACAGTTTTTTCCTGAAGTTGCCACTGGGGAAACTCAGTGCAAAGGGATTTTAAAGCTTTCATTGAGTTCAATGGTAGATTTATAAATTCCTATGGACTGAACTCCCCCTACTGGCGGATTCAGACAGACAGCTATGCAGTATGCGAAATGAAGGATAGGAGAAGATATGGAACTGTATATGCAATATTTATGAAGGTGTTCATGTCATTAGTATAAATGGGGATTATAATGAGTATCATATGTAAAATTACCTGTTAAACGTTTTGTCACAAAAGTTGGTGAAAGTGGGTGAGGCAGATCACAACTTTTCCTTCACATAATAAAAAAAAATCCTAAATTCGGCAGAAATCTAATGAGGATGTATAATACATTTTGCTATGAGATCAGTGTATGTCCCTGCCCCCAGGGTGTTCATTGAGGTTCAGGCTCATGCCTCTTAGCTTTTGAAGGGCCATTTATGTGAAGTATCTAAGCTTGGATGTATTATTAGTAAGCCTGTCTTTGTCAGCAGACCTATTAGCACACATTTTCTGCCTTCAGAAAGCTATTTAAGAAAAAAAAAAGCTACCGTATTTATTAGCTGTCTGTAATTCTCTCTGCCAAGCATTGGCTAATTAGATGATCATAATTATTAGACACGACTATAATACTGAGATGCTTCCAAATTGCTATACTGAGTTCATTGGCTAATTTAGATTTGCTCTGCAAGAGCAGAGGTTTTATTATAGCATGAAGGATAGATGTGTGGGACTAATATGTAAAGTGCCACACCATCCCTTTCTAACAGCTGTTCATGTAGATAAATCCCAATAAAATTATTCTGCCCTGCACAGAGGATATTAGAAAGAACATCTCACCATGGATGTTTCAGGGCACTCTCACAGTTGTATCGTCTCTTGGGATCTTTTTCCAGCAGACAGCCTATGAAGTCTTTAGCTAGAAGAAAATTTCAAGACTAATGTTAAGACTTTCAGTCAATGAAAAAGTTGCAAAACAAGATTTAAGGCTTTTTAGTATCAACCTATTTTTTTTAAAGACTGTTAAAAGAAAGAGTGGTCCAGATTTACTAATCTTAAAGATGGCATAAGCTTAGACAGCCTGTCCAGGGGTGCACCTAGCCTTTCCTCTGCCTGAGGGCACCCCATGCCAACTTTTTAACCTAACCCCTTTGCCACAATGAAAGCACTCATTGCCTATGGCCCTTCCGCTGCGCCCCTCTTGCCCCTAGCTGTTGTTGCCTGACATGATCGCCTCACCTGGCCTCATTGGTGGTGCACCCCTGAGTCTGTCTTTAACACAGTGGCTCAGGCTGGATGACAAAGAAAAGTGTCTATCCCTGCACTACATTTGACTCTCTACCAACTATTGGCTTACTTAAGACAGATGTTTATGCCAGAATTACAGCAAACATTTGGTGCAAAATGGTGCACCTTAGACCACCAGCCTCTCTGCCAGAAAGATCCACTTTTTTAACATGTTGCAAAAAGTATATCTATCACCTATACAAATGTCCACAAAGTATCTTAGTAGAAAATCTGAAACTTTATTTCATGTTGCATTGGAAGAAGCCACTGCAAAACACGTGTCAGGAATGGGATGTCCCTGCTAAACTGGTCTGTATGGCAAATTTATTAGCTAAATAGCTTTTTTTTTTTTTTCCAAATAGACATCTATAATTGAGTATTTCAGCATTTGTATTATCTAGCCTGCCATCTATATTTGGTTGATTAATTATAGGTATTTGGACCTATTTATATGTATGTGATATGTTATATGTAATCCGCTGTTTATAATATTTTTATGCAATATGAAATAAAGTTTGACATTTTATACTAAGACATTTGTATAGATTTTCCTTGATTTTTCTATTACGTATAACTGACTATTTTGATAGTCCATATATATATTTTTTTCAATTATGTTGGAAAAAGTATAGAAGCCCTACGCGTATATGCATCATTTTGCACCACAGATTTTTGGCGCAGACGCATTAGTAAATATGGGCCAATGGGTTTTCCATATCAAAGGATAAAATTGACACTTACCAGATTTGGAAATATCATCCCAAAATGGTGACTCAAACTCATATGATCCATCTTTTATTTTCTCAAAGAGTTTAGATTCAGTTTCTTCATAGAATGGGGGGTATCCACAAAGCCTAAAAATTAAGGAAAATGTTGTCTTGCTGTAATCAATCCACATATAAATCTCACATTTATTCACCCTTTACTCTGTCCTTACAAGTTTTCCGGTTCCCTGCCAATGATTTCAATTTCTTTCTCTGTTCTTTACGCATTTCTATTTATTAATGAGTCTAGCTCCAGTGAACAACACTAAATATTGTTGGTCAAGGTCACCTCTAAGAAATATAATACATTTTGGTGCTTTAGCACCTAAAAAATGTAAATCTGAAAAATCTGAAATGCATGGAATGAGTTACTTACAAAATATACGTTATGACTCCAATAGACCAGCAATCCACCGCTTTACTATATGGCTTTTGTGCAAGGACTTCGGGAGCTATATGAAAAAATGACAAATAACATTATCTTTAGACTACATATAGGGGAAATTTATAGAAGCTGGTGCAAAAGAAAAGTAGAAAAATTTGGCCATGGCAACCAATTCGGTGGCTGCCTTCACTTTCCACAGGCCATGGACATTTCATTTGCACCAGCTTTCATAAATGTTCTCCATAATATGCATATACAAAACACAGTTTCCTAAGAACTTATGCACACATCCAATTATTTCTTCAGTGTGATATCTTTTATTTAATGGAAAGCATACTGATTCCTTCATTTCTTTGGGGACATGCTGTTTTGCTGATCAGAGAAAGACTTCAGGCTCTTTAAAGAGAGACTCTTAACTGAAACTACAGCTACACTTCAAAGGAAGATTTATAATATGATTTTGTTAAATATAATAAGTAGTATATACATAATAGCTATATAATGTCCTTCTTTTGCACTCATCTATACACAAAGGATAAAGAACATAATACACAATTATATCAACACTTCAACTGTAGTACTGACTAGATTCAGAATGAATGTACTTACATCACCGATTTACATCATCCCTGGCTTCCAAGCCTCCCAAAGTACACCTGGAAACTTAATTCTAGCCTCATACAGTAGGTCAAGAAGGACCTTCTGCATGGCCACTGATGACCTCGATCACCATTGTATCGAATATATACTGCTCCTCTTGATAAATTCCCAAAGACTTTCTAATGACAACTCTTTTGGCTTGACCCCCAGGGTCTGCTATTACTACTTATGTCCATCCCAATTAACATGTAATAAGTTCTGCCCTATATCTAGACTCCCACTGCTTTACCATGATTCGCCCTAGGACCCCTTTTTAAAGTATTTTTAATACAACCAGATGTTTGGTTCAGATTGGAGAGAATATATTAAATATCACAATATGTCTGTCTCTGTAGCTTCTAAGAATAATTATTCAGCCTACCGACATATCCTGGAGTGCCACAGGCAGTGGACATAATACCGCTTTCCTCCATTTTAGAAAGACCAAAATCTGTGATCATTATCTTTGCGTTTTCATCTGGCGTGAGGTAAAGAAGGTTTTCTGGCTGCAATGCACAAAATACAAGATTATTGTATTGGCGAACATTTGTAGTATCATAGTATTACCACTATTTGTGTGTTATATTAGCTTCTACATGAAGATTTATGGAGTTCTATGAGTTTTGATCTGTCCATTAGTACAGATTACGAAAAAAGTAGAACTTTTCTAGTGCAGTAGATTGCATTATAAGGCCTATTGTCTGAATATGTTCTGTTCTGTATTTTTACCTTTAAGTCCCTGTGAACAATACCATTGTCATGAAGATATTTCACAGCTGAGAGAACTTGACGGATTACGGTACTGGCGTCTTTCTCTGTATACACTCCCCGTTCTAATATACGATCAAAGAGTTCTCCTCCGGATACCCTATGATTGGAGTTAGGGGATATTATGACTATATCATACTAGACAGAAAGCAAGATTTATTACATTTTAGAAGTATGAACATAGCATCATATTTAGAAAATACAAGTTTTAAATATACACTTTAATTACATATTCTTTCTGAAATTCAGATGCATGGAACACATTTTCAAATGCAGAAATTTCTGCAATAATTTTGCAACTGCAGAAAATATAATAATCATTAATCTTGAAATAAATTAGGCCGAGTTCACACTTCAGTTATTTGGTCAGTTATTTTCATCAGTTATTGTGAGCCAAAACCAGGTGTGAGTCAAAAGCGCAGAACAGGTGCAGATCTTTCCATTATACTTCACTGCTGGTTTTGGTTCACTGTATGTGCAGGGTCTGCTCTCCTGAATGTAGATGTCCAACAGTATAGGTAGGTTTAATGTAGGACCTGCCTGACTGAGACCACCTTGGCGCTGGTAGGTGGGCACAGATGTGTTTTGGTCAAAATATATTGGCTGAGAGTCTCAGATTTTATCGTATCAGAGTGAGGGCTACGTCCATACATATTGTTTGCATCTATTGTATGAGTGCATTTTTTTTTTTTTTTTTTGTGTGATTATTCTTCACTACTGGTTTTGGCTCACAATAACTGATGTAAATAATTGACCAAGTGTGAACTCTCTCTCTATTACAAAGTAATTTGTCAAGTTTCCTTACTGGCCATTTCTCAGAATTTGTCTATTATGCTCCACAAGTGGGTGATATTGACATATCTTCCACAAATATTGCATAATAGGAAGTACAACCATGTGTTCCCAGCCAGGTAAGACAACTATACTGAGGTACAGAGCAATAATTTGTAAACCTACTCCTTTTGTTAACTGGTAATGTATGCAACTATCTCTTGAGAATGAATTTAGACATTGTAACTACTAGCATATTCTAACCATAGAGAAACAGTACTTAGCAGTAGTTATGCAGTGAATATTCCTTTTTGAAACAGCTAGGCTTTTCATTTATCAAAACTCTCTAGAATAATAATACTAATTTAATACTAATACTTTAATTTTCCCCAAGCAGGTAAAGAAATGGAAATGGAGATTTGGTTGCCATTGGCGTGGTACCAAAACAGTTTTTTTATTAGACAGTTTTTTAAATGAGGCCCAATCGAGTGCAGTAGATTACTTACAACTGCATGACGAGGTAGAAATGTGAAGAGCTCTCATAGATGTCTTCAAGTGTCACTATGTTGTCATGTTTAATCCTGAGAAGAGGAAAAAATAAATGTTCAGTTACTTTCATATCATAGATGGTGAAAAAAGAAAAAGGTAACACATTGTACAGAACTGTCCACAAAGATGGTATAATAGAAAAACCTAAAACACCATCAGGTTACATCTAGACTTTTTACATCCAGAAAAAGGAAAACATTTTAAGTTTTTGTGAATTTTGTGAAATTGCTTTTATATTTGTGGCCAGATCAATTGGCATCTCCATCATACAATACCATTGCAATGGATAAATATTGATGACCCAACTGAATGGGACAAGTAGCTGTTATTACTCAGAGCGGCCTCTACAAATGAGACGACACACAGGTAATCATAAAGAGGAAGCACGAGCACCACCTCCACCTCAAACAGCTGATCGGTGGAGGTACCGGCAGCCGGACTCCCGCCAATCAGATATTGATGACTTCTCAGTGTTTTCCCACTGGGCAACCTCTTTAACACTGAAAGCCAGTTTGTCACATATAAAATGTCTTACTTCTTCAGCACTGCAATTTCATTTTCCAAGCTCCGATCTCTTGCACTGTTGACCTTCTTTATGCACTTTAATGCATAATGATGTCCGGTGGCCCTGTGCTTTACTAGAAACACCTCTGAAAAGGCCCCACTACAGAAGAGAAAGGAGATATTGATGTATGAATTTTATATACAAGTGAATTGCACATGAAAATACTTTTGCCCCATTCACCACATTTAACTTATAACCATAGTTTTAAATCATAACCAATGAAATGTCTTGGGTGTCTGTTCAAAAGTCCATCAGGACAATGCCTTTACATATGTCCTATTAGGAGGTTCCCCACTCTGTAGGTTCTCATGGGCTCATTCACACGCCCATTGTTCGGCTGTTCAGTGTATGCCTGCCACAACGGATCCAGACCCATTCAACTTGAATGGGTCTGTTATCTGTGTTGCACCACAAAAAAATACAACATGGACAGAAACACCACGGAAGCACTCCGTAGAGATTCTGTGGGGTTCCATGCCTCTGTTCCGCACCAACCTTTCGGATTGCGGACCCATTCAAGTGAATGGGTCCACATCCATGATGTGGGAGGCACACGGCTGGTGTCCACATTATGCAGATCCGCTGTTTGCGGGCCGCAATATGGGCAGGGCCGAACAACGGCCGTGTGCTTAAGCCCTCACATGGTTAACCACTGATCCAAATACTCAGCATGTAACACTACATTCTCCCTGCAGTGACCACTACAGAGTGATGAAAGATCACATAGATCCTACCCTGGAATTAACTGCTGGATGTCAAGAGAAACCAGGTCTATGACAATCCATTATTCAGATCGGGTAATCTTTTTAACCAACGAGATAGCCATACACATTAGCTATGTATCAAAAACCTAAACCTTCTGATTTTGGTGAAATCGACTGACCATGTAATGTGTATGGTGGCCTAAAACAGGATCAGGCATATTGGATTCAGTTGCTTGATTCTTTTTATTAGCAGGGAGCAGCTTTCTTCCCTCTGGCTATTCAATGCTCAGCAGAGAAATAGCGGTCGGCCAGCTTAACACTGCACATGATAACACACCAACCACCAGTGGATGAGGATGCTTGTATTGTTCTGTAAGTGATGTTGTTATACATTAGTTTTTTTTAGATATTCGATATTGCCCACATTTCTTTTACAAATAGGATTAAAGGTTTGTAATATAAAAGAGACTTCCTTTGCCGCTGACAATGGAGAGTTGCATCTATACGGCATTTGTTACCACAGTGGACATCACTGTATGTGATATTACACTTTTCTGGAAACATAATAGGTGAGCATGCTATTACTGTAGCCATGAACTTATACTGGCCGTAAGATTTGTATGAATAATCCCCCCAGCAACATGAGAGACTAAACTGGCTGATCAAGGAGCCAATAAAAAAAAAAGAAATGACTGACTTCTGCAGCTTGCACAAAGTGGCAAATATTGGATAAAATCAGCTTTGACTGATGACAGCTGAAATGTTCCAACCTGGTGTATTGCTAACAAATAAACCATTTCAGGTTCAGATACTCATTAAAGAGAGTACACATACCACTTTCAGAATAGTAAAATAAAGTTGCTTAAAGTAAGGGTCTATTCAGGGCTGCCATCAGGGGGGTAAAGCCGATACCCCAGTAAGGGGCCCGGCTGGTCCCGAGCCATATATTCTTTTTTTTGTGTCAGTGTGTTAACTTTAAAATCAGTGCTCATCTCTTTACTATCTTACACTGACTCTGGTAACAGGCAGTGCGGGCGGCGCTCTGTCTCTGACGTCATGTGCCTACTCCTCCCACTAGGAGGCGCAGGCGCGTGACGTCAGTGAGCGAGCGCTGCCGCCCGCACTGCCTGTTACTGGAGGGAGCTGAATGTAAGGTAGACTAGCGTCTAGTTTTCTGCCAGTATTGATAGGTGCATCATTTATGTGGTTTTTGCCACTGTCCAGTTGTTGTATAATTCAGCCCTACAGTAAGTCCTGAGGTATCTGAGTAACATGAGCCACAGTTAGGACTTGGAAAAGGAGACCACTATAAGCGAAGTCTAGTTCTGCAGTGTTGTGCACAACAAGTGTTATTACAGATTAGAGGCAATGGGCTTGGTAAGCATATCGTCTCTATTCATGGCAAAAGACTCAATCACGTAACTAGACTGTCTATCTGGCACTGAGCATCTGATGTTGCATCCAAACCCCACTAGTAAAGAGATGAGCGCTGATTTAAAGTTACTGTCTGCAGGATACCGATTACAGTTTATAAATGTATACTACTGTGAGTGGCGGGGAGGGGGATCTATGGATGACGGCACTGTTATAGGGAGGGTGATTCGTGGATGATACTGTTATTGGGGGGGTCTGTGGATGACACTTATGGGGGGGATCTGTGGATGACACTGTTATGGAGGGGGATCTGTGGATGACACTGTTATGGAGGGGGATCTGTGGATGACACATATAGCATAAGATGCTATATACGGTATGTATCATCCACAGATCCCCCATAACAGTGCCATCCACAGATCCCCTCCATAACAGTGCCATTCACAGATCCCCTCCATAACAGTGCCATTCACAGATCCCCTCCATAACAGTGCCATCCACAGATCCCCTCTATAAGTGTCATCCACAGATCCCCCCATAAGTGTCATACACAGATCTCCCCCATAAGTGTCATACACAGATCTCCCCATAATAGTGTCATCCACAGATCCCCCCATAATAGTGTCATCCACAGATCCCGCATAATAGTGTCATCCACAGAACAATGTTATGGAGGGGGATCTGTGAATGACATTGTCATGGGGTGGATCTGTGGATGACACATATAGCATAAGATGCTATATATGGTATGTATCATCCACAGATCCCCCATAACAGTGCCATCCACAGATCCCTCCATAACAGTGCCATTCACAGATCCCCTCCATAACAGTGCCATCCACAGATCCCCTCCATAAGTGTCATCCACAGATCCCCCCATAAGTGTCATACACAGATCTCCCCCATAAGTGTCATACACAGATCTCCCCATAATAGTGTCATACACAGATCTCCCCCATAATAGTGTCATCCACAGATCCCCCCATAATAGTGTCATCCACAGATCCCCCATAATAGTGTCACCCACAGAACAATGTTATGGAGGGGGATCTGTGAATGACATTGTCATGGGGTGGATCTGTGGATGACAGATATAGCATAAGATGCTATATATGGTATGTATCATTCACAGATCCCCCTCCATAACGGTGCCATCCACAGATCCCCCTCCATAATGGTGCCATCCACAGATCCCCCTCCATAATGGTGCCATCCACAGATCCCCCTTCATAACGGTGCCATCCACAGATCCCCCTTCATAACGGTGCCATCCACAGATCCCCCTCCATAACGGTGCTATCCACAGATCCCCCTCCATAACGGTGCCATCCACAGATCCCCCTCCATAACAGTTCCATCCACAGATCCCCCTCCATAACAGTGCCATCCACAGATCCCCCAAAACAGTGTGTCATCCAGAGATCCCCCATAACAGTGTGTCATCCACAGATCCCCCATAACAGTGTGTCATCCACAGATCCCCCATAACAGTGTGTCATCCACAGATCCCCCATAACAGTGTGTCATCCATGGAACCCCATAACAGTGTGTCATCCACAGATCCCCCATAACAGTGTGTCATCCACAGATCCCCCATGACAGTGTGTCATCCAAAGATCCCCCATAACAGTGTATCATCCACAGATCCCCCATAACAGTGTCATCCACAGATCCCCCATAACAGTGTGTCATCCACAGATCCCCCATAACAGTGTGCCATCCACAGATCCCGCATAACAGTGCGCCATCCACAGATCCCCCCATAACAGTGCCATCCACAGATCCCCCATCACAGTGTCATCCACAGATCTCCCATAACAGTGTCACCCACAGATCCCCCCATAACAGTGTGTCATCCACAGATCCCCCTATAACAGTGACTGGAGCAGACCTGCTGATAAACACACCTAGGCCACCACCAGTCAAGGTAAAAACTTACAGTTGTCAATAATGTAGTGTAGGGGGTCATGTAATGTTTTGAGGCCAAAATGGCTCAGATGACCACCAAGAATATCTAAAATTAGCTGGTCAAGTAAAATGTTGCATGAAACAATCATTATATAGGTGGCCGACAAAAAGGGGCGGGTTAAAGGGTGTGGTCAATGGGCTGAGTCAAGGGGGGCGGCAAAATTAGCTTTCACCTAGGATGGGGGGAGGGGGGTTGGGGGGCCCAGGCCTTGAGCTCTGTAAGGGGATAATACTGTGTAGACATATTTCAGACATGTTGCTCTGTTCAGTCTATCAGATACAATGGACAAAGTCTTTCCCCAACATTCCAAAAACTGATTAAAGATGTTTTATAGAGGGAGTTGCTAAATACTTGACTATAGATCAAAAACTGAATCAGACAAGTATTTGCTCTGCCTTCATTTTGTAGGTGAGTAGCATATTTTGGATTTAAAATGTATTATTATAACATTGCAATAACATAACTGTATTATGGTTTATGTTCTAAACTTGACTTACAATCAGGTTTATATCACTCTGCTAAGATAACTGTTGTTTCGACACAATCTGCACTGGAGGCTCAGAATGAGGCCCCCAACACAAATGTAACCTCAAAATTGTCATAAAAAATTTGTTTGTTGACTCTGCATAGAGAAGCCGTGACTTCAACACCATAGAGATAAATAGGAACATTGACTGCAAGCTAGGCCTTGTCACCTCAGTGTCCAATCTCACTGATGCCTTTGTGGCTGAATGGCCTTGAAACCTTGAAGTCAGTATGTAGTTGAAAACCATCTCAGGAGACCAGAGACTGTTCCAATATCAACAATCCCACCCAAGGTCTTCTTTCAAGAGCAGGATCTTGTAAATTAGATAAAAATGTAAACTTCAGGTCTCCATCTCTACATTTGGCATATGGTGTATCTAAGCAATATTTATTTGTAATCTTAGAGTAAAATCCATTATACTGTATATGGTGCAGTAGCACTGTGAAGTTATCTAATGGTGTTGAGTACAGTATTATGTGAACTGTTTAATCTTGGTTACTTCATTGGTATCAAGTACTTCACTCCCTGATTAGCAACCACTAATCCCTACTAAGTCCCTCAATGTCTTAACTTCTGATGATTTTAGACAGGGACACGGGCATAAAAGGCCTATTAATATAATCAGGAACATCCCGTTCAGTCCTATTGATTGTCCCTTTAAGTACATAGCTTAGTCCATTGCCATAATAATATAGAAAAATCATCTGCCACTTGTTGAAATAATTTATATAGTAGAATGCAAAGAAATGTCTATGACTTTCAGGAGATTAACATGGTATAGTGCTCCAAGTATGCATATTTGCGTGTAAATGGCTTAGTGTATTCTTGTGTAATCATCTTCAGTTGTAACTGTATGATATCTCTGAGATTTCATTAGTGTTTGGAAGTGTAAACCACTCAAGATATCAGATGTGTAGTAAGAGATAACTGAAGGGGAACTGTATAGAAGGGCTGCAAGTCATTACATAGGAGCATTATTTTATGGATTATAACAGAATTTCAGTTAATTCTGTTGACAAGTGTCACACATCTAATGGTGGCACATGGTGGATCAATCCTTATAAATGCTGTAAAACCTTCTTAGCAAGAATGTAAAATTGGTGTCTTCATACTTTTTAATATTTATAGGGAACCACAAAATGCAGAAGAAGCTGAGCAGATTGATATACAGTTTTAAAATAAATGATTCAGCAAAAGTTGTAATTTATTCATTCAAACCTTGGCTCTTTTTATGCTTAAAGGGATTTTCCGAGATATCTTTACTGATTATCTATCAGTATCTGATTGGTGCAGGTCTGACCCCCACCAATCAGTAGTTTGAGAAGGCACCAGTGTTTGCAGTAGAGCGGAGGCCTTCTCTTTGCTTACTAAGGGTACTTTCACACTTGCGTTGCTTGATTCCGGCAGGCAGTTCCGTTGCCTGAACTGACTGCCTGATCAGGCAAACTGTATGCAAACGGATGTCATTTTTTCAGACTGATCAGGATCCTGATCAGTCAGAAAAATGCCTGATCAGTCAGAAAAAAGCATTGCAATACCGGATCCGTTTTTCCGGTGTCATCAGGCAAAACGGATCAGTTTTTTTTTTCATTTTTAAAGGTCTGCACATGCGCAGACCGGAAGGACGGATCCGGCATTCCGGTATTTTGAATGCACTAATACATTCCTATGGAAAAAAATGCCGGATCCGGCATTCAGGCAAGTCTTCAGTTTTTTTCGCCGGAGATAAAACCGTAGCATGCTACGGTTTTCTCTTTTGCCTGATCAGTCAAAACGACTGAACTGAAGACATCCTGATGCAAACTGAACGGATTACTCTCCATTCAGAATGCATGGGGATATAACTGATCAGTTATTTTCCGGTATAGAGCCCCTGTGACGGAACTCTATGCCGGAAAAGAAAAACGCAAGTGTGAAAGTACCCTAAGCACAGCTCTGTCCATTACATAGCGGCTGTGTTTGGTATTGCAGCTCACCCAATTCACTTCAATAGGGTTGAACTGCACCTTGGCCATGTGACCAAAGAACATGACATCACATTGCCTAGAGAAAGCTGGAGAAGCGCCGTTACCATCTCAGAAAGCTGATCAGTGGGACCGCAGAGGATAGGTCATCAGTAAAAATACCCCTTTAGGAGTCATGTTGGTGGTCTTGCTCAATGATTGACTGCCAAGGTAAGCCTGTCTTTTTCTGGAATGACTGTAAATGTTCCACAGAACCTGATGTGCTTACATTCTGGATTATTTCCCTTTCTATAGTGCATGGTACATAAGATACTGTATGACAAAAACTGTGATAATAGATTTTCCTTTCTGTACCTCAGGAAAAATAACTGAATACACATCTCTAGTTGCTAAGTACATTCTTAACAAGTCTGCTTCTGCATTGCCTGTAAGTGCTCTGTATCTGCCCTGGTAGAAAAAATAGTTTGCAACTTGAGCCATTTCCCTATGGACAAGGGTAATTGAAATAGTGGAAAGCTTTAGAAAAGCAATCTACTGTAAGACCAAAACATGATCACAATGTAAGAAGAAGATTAAATGAAGCAGAGACCATTTTATTCACTACTGTATAGCCCAGCATTCTCCATATCTGCCACTACCACTTCAGAATACATGATAAACCATTATACAAGGTTAAATGCATATTGGGATAGGCGGCTCTACCTGTATCCTAATAGATTGATTGGTGCTCACCTCTCTCACCCCCAATACCGTAAATCATAAATAGCAGCAAAATATTCAAATTTTAAGCTGCTTTAATGTAATTCCTTTTAATTTGCATTACTGAAATAAATGAACTTTGCACGATATTCAAATTTTTCGAGTTTCACCTGTAGATCACGTGATTTGTTGATCGTTACAACCTTTTAACGTTAAAGGAGCACTGAGTGAACAATAGCCTGGCAAGGCTTCTTGTCTCATAGGACGTGTGAGATTTATATGGGATATATTGGATTACTTTATCTGGACTTTTTGAACAGGAGCCTCTCAAACCTAATAATAACCAAAAAAGCAAAACTCCAAATTGCAGAATTGGATAACTGAGATTATATACATTCAGCAACAATTGCATAGACTCTGCATACAGTTAGGATAGAGTACCCTAGCAAAGAGGGGTCATCCGCACTGCATAGTATTCGTAATAGAGAGCTAATTGTTTTAAACTGTATTTTTTATTTTTTATTCAATTGCTTATTGTTTATCACATAATACTTTGATATCGGTATCCAGGGAATAAAGGTGTATTTTATCATTTATTTAACTCCATGCACCTCTGGGTGTAGAGTGGCCCTCACTTTTATTATATTATACAAGGTTGGTTTTCTTAATTGATATCTAAATGTTTTATTACCCAAAACAGTCACAGTTGACAGTTTGAAGTACTTTTGGCTTCTGACCTTAAGTCAACTGCAAACTGAGCCCTCAAACCACAACATGATCACAAAGTAATGATGCTGTCGATTCTCAACAACTTTCAGATCTTATGAGAAATTACCTGGATACTAAAAAAGGCTACATTCACATCTGCATCAGAGACTCTGTCACACTTTCAGTCACCTTAGCCTGAAAAAATAGCAGAATGTGTAGGTCTATTTTTCAGGCAAATTGACAGACACCATGGCGGAATCTGACGGACTTCCTTATAAGCCATGAGGCTTGGTCTTTCATGTTCATGAAGGTTCAAATTCTACTTTTTTCCTAATCTGATATGAACAAAGCCTAAACATGCATGGTTTTCATTTACAGAAATAATGAAGACAACGTTGGCAAAATGAGTTATGTCTAGGGCAAGGTCTGATGGAATGGCACAAGACGTTAGCATTCTTTTAGTTTCTGTATTTCAAAATTGTAACTATTGCTCGGACGATTCAAGAAGTTTTGCCAATCTTTATTGTTCTTTAATATTAAAGGGTTAACGTAATGTTATGATATAATCAAAATTTTGATGATTAAGATTACTGTCTACGGTATAATGTGTAAGATGTAGAACATTCAGTCTATGGAAACATTTTCACACTTGAATTGTTGGCAGAATGCTCTTTAAATTCATACAATCTTGGAAGGCTTTTCAGAATTTTTATCAAACCAGTATGAGAAGGTTAAAGCTAAGTTAAGCTTTAAAGGTAGGCTAGGGCTTCAAGGATAATTTACGGTGAGTCATTACAGCATATCAAAAGTTAAAGCTGAAATCCTAGTTACACAAGGAAGCGTTATGCAAGAGACCTTTAGCATCTGTAAACCTGGATTGGCCAAGCAAAGCCTTATCAAGAAATTACCTTCATTCCCCTGTCCTACTTTCCACTAGCCATGTAAATTTTCTAACAACAGAAATAAAGATATCAAGTTACTGTATATCTTTTGTAGTACAAAGGCTGATATTGAAAATTGTAATTTACTCATCCTCTTATATGAACAATGAGATTTTAGATACTAACTGGGAACAAACACTTGTTCTGGATGTACTGTGTAAATGGGCCACCGATCACTTGACACACTCATTTTTGGATGATTGCATCCTTCATGAGGGTCTTATATCCTTCAATAGGGTCTATTGCTGGACCTTCTGCTTTATATATGATTACCCCTATGCTTTATATTATCGTTATCATTCTTGCTAGACTTTTGCATCCTTCATGAGGCACCAAAAATGCTCATTGTCCAGAGTACATAGTTCTAGGTAGGGGACAATGAATATAACTGTATATGGACAAACGATCATAGTAACTATCATTCATCCCCATACAGCGCAGGTGATTGCTACATATAAATGCAGCTAACAAGCGGGAAATGTTCCAATTTGCAGATCTCTTAAATTTCCTTCAATACCATAAATAGCGAATCTATATTAAACATTCTTCTCCATTTTATGCACAATTTTACTATATGACTATATTTTATGTTTCTATAGAAATACATCTAAAAATGTCTATTATGAACTAGTCCAACAAAAAACAATGTTTTATGTTTATTTCAATTCCCCTTATTCTGTGGTCTAATGCATATAGGAATGCATTAACAATTACAGAGCTAAAACTGCTGTCATTATATCTCAGAAACGCTTTTATGTTTGGTTTTATGCTCATCATCAGAGATAAAAAGTAAAATAAGAGGCAGTCTTCTGTTCACAGACTAGAGCAGGAGTCAGCATCCCTTGGCACTCCAGCTGTTATGAAACTACAACTCCCAGCATGCTCCATTCACTTCTATGGGAGCTCCCAGAACAACCAAGCTAGAGTGCATGCTTTGAGTTGTAGTTTCCAAACAGCTGGAGTGCTGGAGGTTGCTGATCCCTGGATTAGAGCATAAGGATGCCTGCATAATAATCTTGTAATAATTGAGCACAGCTATACATTCTCTCCTTCACCATGTTTACTGTGTGCAAGCTGTAGATGTTATGTGCTATGCTACTGTATAAATAGCTATTCTCAGATGTGTACGTCTTCTAAGAATCACCTTCATTCGAAGGTAGCTGAGAATCTGTTAGCAGAATGCAGGCTCCTTTCTGTCTATGATATCTGTTGAGAGAGTCCTGTCAGACAGGAGTAGATATCCCATCTGACATCCTTGCTTTTGCTCTATTAATTCCACTTGAAAAACTGAAGAAATTCTCATAATTGGCATGCATTAGGCAATTTATGTTTGCCTACATTTTGGGAACTTCTGTCACACTAGAGCTGAACCTATACTTTCCTCCCTGACTCATTGCTTGGTGTTGTCCAGTTACATGGATTTCATTGAAGAGACACAAGGACCCATCTGAAGTCTGGCATTATTTGCACCAAAATTCATTGAATCCCATTTTAGACATATTCGTGAAGCAAGTAATTAAAAAATAATAATATACTGTGAATCATCCAACAAGGGGGTGAGGCTTTGTGGAAAGTGGTATGTGTCCTTGGGGAAAGAGGAGTGGATTAAATGCATCATTTTGCACCAAAATTCTGGCACAAAATTATTTCACATAGTAAGATAATCAATAGATAACCAATAGGTCAGGGGTGGCCAACCTGAGGCTCTCCAGATGTTGCAAAACTACAACTCCCAGCATGCCCAGACTGCCAACAGCTATCAATCTACAGCATGGCATGGTGGGAATTGTAGTTTTACAACAGCTGGAGAGCCTCAGATTGGCCATGCCTGCAATAGGTGGTATCAAGTTAGGTAAAAAGTGCCTAACCATGCACCATAATTATCCTTTAGCACGGACCACTGTGTGATAAATTTGGTAGATCTTTTTACACCATTTACATTTTAGCCAAGATGATTAAATCTGTTCCACAGATATTGGGACCATACTTAGATCTACAGTTCTCAATGCCATAAGTCCCTAGCAATTGCTGGGACTACCAAGATAGTGGTTAGTAGATTAAGCTTTTAGTACAAGGTAGGTTAGGGCAGCCATGTGGCTATATTCAGACAGGGAAGCCATCAGGATTGGAAACGACAATAATTCTAGCTTTATAAAGATAGACATTACAAGTGAGGGAATGCAGAAAACAGATATTTCGGTGAATGAAAATCTATCCTGTCCATGTGAATGAGGATGTTTGGTGGGCAAGCACATGGATTTCTGCAAGCTCCATTCGGATGAATGGAAATGATGCAGGAATTTGACACCATAATATTTAACACTTAAATAGGACCTGTCACCACATAATGCAATGCAATCCTAAAACACCATGTTATAGAGCAGGAGAAGCCAAGTAGATTAATGTTTTTGATGAAAAGATGAAATAAATCCTGTAATTTATACATTTACAGTATATCTTTGCTTTTTCCACTCTCTGTGAACTATCGGTACAGGGAGGAGGTATCAGTGACTGATAGTTCTCTCTGTATGCACACATACACACAATACTACAGATATATTCTTAATACTACAGACTATTCTTAATTAGTCTTTGTGAGCCAGTGTAGTGCATTATCTCTCCATGAATGACAGCAAAGGCCATTGAAAAGCCTTTGAAAGAGTGTATTTAACGCACCATTATGCAGAAAGTAGGGTTGAACGAAGTGTGCTTTGGATCATAGATTTCAAGTTACTTCATTCAAAACTTAATTGGAATGCTCTACGGAGACTCATCTCTGTCCAGCATTCAAGAGTATGGACTGCGTGGAGGTGAAATTCGTTAAGTCCGAAGTCTTACGAAACTTCAGTGAAAAACTTCAGTCTTCGATTGTACAACTTGAAAGTCAATTTAAAACAGCGATCAGACGTCAGCTTCGGTACCGACTGGTACCTTGGTGCCAAAGCTGACTTTGGATTGTTCTTCACCAAAGTCTTGTGAGACTTCAAGCTTAGCGAATATCTCCTCCACATAGCCCATACATTTGAATGCTGTTTGAAGATGGGTCTTCGTACAGCATTCAAACAAAGTTTTGAACAAAACGACTTTGGATCTATGATCTGAAGCACGCTTCACTCAATCCTAGCAGAAAGCGCGTCAAGAGGCCAAATAAGAATGGTTACCTATACATCTGTATCAATCACTGTTAACACCTCCTCCCTGTAGTGATAGTTCTTCATAGGGAGTGGAAAAAGCTAAGATATAAAATGTATAAATTAAATGGAACCTTGGAACCAAACCTGAGTTTGGGAAATGTTTTTTTTAGAGTATAAATCAATTTCTGAAGTTATGTGAAGTCTCGCGAGACTTCGTGAAGTAATATATTCGGCTGATCAGAGCCAATACATTCTGATACTGTACGAAGAGCTTGCTCCGTACAGTATTGAAATGAAGTTTTATGCGAATCGACTTCGGATGTTTCATCCGAAGTCGATTCGCTCATCCCTAGTGGCAGGTCCTTAACCAGATGCGTTAACTAAATAGTTGTGTTAAGTCGACATCTTCAATTGCTTTTCATTGGCTTTTGTTACAGGATATCACGATGAGTTAAGAAATTTGAGTTAAGCGTTCTAGTGTTAACTCTACTACATCTGTATGCAGAGGCACAGGCCTCTACATAAGTTTGGTGCTCTGTCTGGCAGGCAATGCAACAGACTCAACTCTAAGCCAGCCTTCTTGCTGGTTTAGATTTAAGCCATTTTCCTTGCCAAAAACCAGCATGGAAAATGTTAAGTGAGTTGGGCTTGTCGGCCCACCTGCTTCCCCGCCCACACCACTACCCTTTGGAAAAGTAGCGTGAGCAGGAAATAGTTGCAAGTTTTGCCTCACATAATCCATGATAAATGTTCCCCTATGTCTCTATCTTGCACTTTTATGACTTTGGACTTCAAAGCACATTTGCTTGGAGTTGGATAGCTTCAGGTACCCAGCCATGCTTTACAGGCAGATTGGCCATCTGCTATAGGACTATACCTCTCAGCTGGACAAAGTACTGCCACATTTTGAGAGATTAAGACATAGACAGACAAGGAGAGAGATATTGCACCCTTTGGCTGGAACAGAGAGCGAAAGTACAGAAATATTGGATGACAGACTCAGATAGAGAACAACTGACCTCTTAACTCCTTATATACAGTCTCTAGAACTCAAAGAACTGTGAGACATTTAAGATATGCCATTCCATGCATTATAAAAACTGTGACTAGTAGAGGACTGTTATCTTTTACAAAACCAACTTCATTGTTGTGGACCGCCCAACCCTCACCAATATCAAGGGCTCCCCAAACCACCACCAGGCAGGAGACACCCAAAACTAAGGGTTTGCCCTGAGGTGAACAAAGGGTTGCAACTTGCAACCCTCCCTTTCCTGTGGTGTGCTAGCCCAGGCAGGGCTGGAGAAGCATTGCCACCATAAGTACTACTACTCCTATATTTGCCACAGCCAGCACTCTGATCCTTTCCACCTTGCATCTCAACCCCTGCAAGCCACTGTGCATTGCATAAGCAGCAGCAGAGAATTGGACCAGCACAGCAGGGTATGGAGCTGGAGAAAGGGATACATATAAGTTGATATATTAATTTAGACTATTGAAGGGCTTGTCCAAGATTTTTACTTATCTCAGCCAACCCCTTTAATGTGACACGGCCACAAGTTGGCATGTAGCCCCAGCTGAATGGATGATATAGGCTGGCCTGGGACAATTGACTTCTCTAGAAAAATAGATTAACACTGCTTCAAAAAGATGCAGGATGAAAATCAGCAGTGATGTAAAAAATATAGCAAGCATCAAGCTTAGGGCGAGTTACTATGAGCTGGCTAGGTAAGTGACATCTTTATATATGATCCTGTGCTCCAAGTTTGTTTTCTAGGCAGTAGATGTTAAAGTGCAAGCACGTAGCAGACGAGTGTTAGCAAAGCTCATGATTGCAACCCCCACCAAGTGTTTTTCCTTTAAATTACACTGCTATAAAGTGAATGCAGCACAGTCTCCTGGTAATGATAATGGTGCTTGTGTTGCCTGGATACCAGAGTCAATCTCTCTGAATGATATGAAGCGACCATCATCAAAGCTTCAGTATCTGTGTATCCAAGGCTGTGCCATCTAAGCAGAGCAATGATTTCGGCTCTAATAGTTTTAAGCTATTCCACATTCACTTTGACTCCTTTTGACATTTGTCTGGCTGGGGAAAATTCAGCTGTAGCTTTTAGGCTAGAAGAATCATGATGTTTGCACAGTACTTGAGTCTTGAGTGAAGCATTACCATTACCATGCCATTACACCATATAGTTACAGAATATATATATATATATATATATATATACAGTACAGACCAAAAGTTTGGACACACCTTCTCACTCAAAGTGTTTTCTTTATTTTCATGACTATGAAAATTGCAAATTCACACTGAAGGCATCAAAACTATGAATTAACACATGTGGAATTATATACATAACAAAAAAGTGTGAAACAACAGAAAATATGTCATATTCTAGGTTCTTCAAAGTAGCCACCTTTTGCTTTGATTACTGCTTTGCACACTCTTGGCATTCTCTTGATGAGCGTCAAGAGGTAGTCACCTGAAATGGTTTTCACTTCACAGGAGTGTCCTGTCAGGATTTAATAAGTGGGATTTCTTGCCTTATAAATGGGGTTGGGACCATCAGTTGCGTTGTGGAGAAGTCAGGTGGATACACAGCTGATAGTCCTACTGAATAGACTGTTAGAATTTGTATTATGGCAAGAAAAAAGTAGCTTAGTAAAGAAAAACGAGTGGCCATCATTACTTTAAGAAATGAAGGTCAGTCAGTCTGAAAAAATTGGGAAAACTTTGAAAGTGTCCCCAAGTGCAGTCACAAAAACCATCAAGCGCTACAAAGAAACTGGCTCACATGCGGACCGCCCCAGGAAAGGAAGACCAAGAGTCACCTCTGCTGCAGAGGATAAGTTTATCAGAGTCACCAGCCTCAGAAATCGCAGGTTAACAGCAGCTCAGATTAGAGACCAGGTCAATGCCACACAGAGTTCTAGCAGCAGACACATCTCTAGAACAACTGTTAAGAGGAGACTATGTGAATCAGGCCTTCATGGTAGAATATCTGCTAGGAAACCACTGCTAAGGACAGGCAACAAGCAGAAGAGACTTGTTTGGGCTAAAGAACACAAGGAATGGACATTAGACCAGTGGAAATCTGTGCTTTGGTCTGATGAGTCCAAATTTGAGATATTTGGTTCCAACCACCGTGTCTTTGTGCGATGCAGAAAAGGTGAACGGATGGACTCTACATGCCTGGTTCCCACCGTGAAGCATGGAGGAGGAGGTGTGATGGTGTGGGGGTGCTTTGCTGGTGACACTGTTGGGGATTTATTCAAAATTGAAGGCATACCGAACCAGCATGGCTACCACAGCATCTTGCAGCGGCATGCTATTCCATCCGGTTTGCGTTTAGTTGCACCATCATTTATTTTTCCACAGGACAATGACCCCAAGCACACCTCCAGGCTGTGTAAGGGCTATTTGACCATGAAGAAGAGTGATGGGGTGCTGCGCCAGATGACCTGGCCTCCACAGTCACCGGACCTGAACCCAATTGAGATGGTTTGGGGTGAGCTGGATCGCAGAGTGAAGGCAAAAGGGCCAACAAGTGCTAAGCATCTCTGGGAACTCCTTCAAGACTGTTGGAAGACCATTTCAGGTGACTACCTCTTTAAGCTCATCAAGAGAATGCCAAGAGTGTGCAAAGCAGTAATCAAAGCAAAAAGTGGCTACTTTGAAGAACCTAGAATATGACATATTTTCAGTTGTTTCACACTTGTTTGTTATGTATACAATTCCACATGTGTTAATTCATAGTTTTGATGCCTTCAGTGTGAATCTACAATTTTCATAGTCATGAAAATAAAGAAAACTCTTTGAATGAGAAGGTGTGTCCAAACTTTTGGTCTGTACTGTATATATACAGTGGATATAAAAAGTCTACACACCCCTGTTAAAGTGTCAGGTTTCTGTGATGCAAAATTTTTTTACAAAGATAAATCATTTCAGAACCTTTTCCACCTTTAATGTGACCTATAAAGTGCACAACTCAATTAAAAACTAAGTGAAATATTTTAGGTAGAGGGAAGAAAAAATACAAAAATTAAAAAATATGGTTGCATAACCCTTAAACTAATATTTTGTTGAAGCACGTTTTTTTTTTATTACAGCAATCAGTCTTTTTGGGTATGAGTCTATCAGCATGGCACATTTTGACTTGGCAAGATTTGTCCACTCTTCTTCGCAAAAACACTCCAAATCTGTCAGATTGGAGGGCATCTCCTGTGCACAGCCCTCTTCAGATCACCCCATCAGATTCAGGTCTGGGCTATGGCTGAGCCATTCCAAAACTTTAATCTTCTTCTGGTTGGTTAAGCCATTCCTTTGTTGATTTGGATGTATGCTTTGGGTTGTTGTCATGCTGAAAGATGAAGTTCCTCTTCACGTTCAGCTTTCTAGCAGAAGCCTGAAGGTTTTGTGCAAATATTGACTGATATTTGGAACTGTTCATAATTCCCTCTAGCTTAACTAAGGCCCCAGTTCCAGCTGAAGAAAAACAGCCCCAAAGCATGATGCTGCCACCACCATGCTTCACTGTGGGTATGGTGTTCTTTTGGTCATGTGCAGTGTTGTTTTTGCGCCAAACATATCTTGGAATTATGGCCAAAAAGTTCAACCTTGGTTAAATAAGGCCATAACACGTTTTCCCACATGCTTTTGGGAGACTTCAGATGTGTTTTTGCTAAATGTATCCTGGCTTGGATATTTTTCTTCGTAAGAAAAGGCTTTTGCCTTGCCACTCTACCCATAGCCCAGACATATGAAGAATACAGGAGATTGTTGTCATATGTACCACACAGCCAGTACTTGCCAGATATTCCTGCAGCTCCTTTAATGTTGCTGTAGGCCTGTTGGTAGCCTCCCAGACCAGTTTTCTTCTCGTCTTTTCATCATTTTTGGAGGGAAGTCCAGTTCTTGGTAATGTCACTGTTGTGCCATATTTTCTCTACTTGATTATGACAGTCTTCACTGTGTTCCATGGTATATCTAATGCCTTGGAAATTATTTTGTACCATTCTCCTGACTGATACCTTTTAACAATGAGATCCCTCTGATGCTTTGGAAGCTCTCTGTAGACCATGGCTTTTGCTGTGGGATGCAACTAAGAAAATTTCAGGAAAGACCAACTAGAGCAGCTGAACTTTATCTGGGGTTAATCAGAGGCACTTTAAATGATGGCAGGTGTATGCTGACTCCTATTTAACATGATTTTGAATGTGATTGATTAATTCTGAACACAGCTACATGCCCAGTTATAATAGGGTATGCACACTTTTGCAACCACATTATTATTATTATTATTATTTTTTTCTTCCCTCCATCTAAAAGATTTCAGTTTGTTTTTCAATTGAGTGGTACAGTTTATAGGTCACATTAAAGGTGGAAAAGGTTCTGAAATGATTTATCTTTGTCTCATTTTTTACAGCACATAAACCTGACATTTTAACAGGGGTCTGTAGACTTTTTATATCCAATGTATATATACACTGAACAAAAATATAAACGCACCACTTTTGGTTTTGCTCCCATTTTGCATGAGCTGAACTGAAAGATCTGAAACATTTTCTACATACACAAAATACCCATTACTCTCAAATATTGTTCACAAATCTGTCTAAATCTGTCTTAGGCCCCATGCACACGGCTGTGTTTCACAGCCGTGTGCGGGCCGTGGAACCGCGGCCTGGATCCCTCCTGAGTGCAGGAGCGCATGGCGTCACTGGTTGCTATGACGCCGTGCGCTCCCTGCTGCCGGCACAGTACAGTAATACACTGGTATAGATCATACCAGTGTATTATTGTATTGCGGCAGCAGCAGGGAGCGCACGGCGTCATAGCAACCAGTGACGCCGTGCGCTCCTGCTCTCAGGAGGGATCCAGGCCGCAGTTCCACGGCCCGCACACGGCCGTGTGCATGGGGCCTTAGTGAGTGCTTCTCCTTTGCCGAGATAATCCATCTCACCTCACAGGTGTGGCATATCAATTGCACAGCTATTGAAGAGGAGTGGACCAACATTCCACAGGCCACAATCAGCAACCTGATCAAATCTATGCAACAAAGATGTGTTGCACTGCTTGAGGCAAATGGTGGCCACACCAGATACTAACTGGTTTTCTGACCCCCTTCCCCCACCAGTAAAGCTAAACTGTGCACATTTCAGAGTTGCCTTTTATTGTGGGCAGTCTAAGGCACACCTGTGTAATATTCATGCTGTCTAATCAGCACCTTGATATGCCACACCTGTGAGGTGGGATGGATTATCTAGGCTAAGGAGAAGTTCTCACTGACACATATTTAGACAGATTTGTGAACAATATTTGAGAGTAATGGGTCTTTTGTATATGTAGAAAATGCTTCAGATCTGTGAGTTTAGCTCATGCAAAATAGGAGCAAAAAAAGTGTTGCATCTATATTTTTGCTCAGTGTATATATATATATATATATATATATATATATCATATTTACAATATTATAGAAAGGATAAGTTTATTGGGGAAAATTGTACATTTTAAAGGAGGCTCTTGTACCCTGGTTTGCCTCGATGTTGGATACCAAGTGAGATACGGTTGATCATAGAGGCATAGAGGTTCCATATGGTATCCTGAGTCCAAAGAAGTTGCAGCTCGGCCTGTAGATCCTGCACACTTGTAGGTTGCCAAAGTTGGCATCCCAACTTGTCCCATAAATGCTTGATTGATGATAAATCTGGCGACCAGGCAAACTAAGGAAGTGTTGCAGTATCGCAGAGACTTTCCAGGGAAACACTTGCTGTGTGTAGGAGAACATAATCCTGCTGAAAATTTTCATTTGGAAGCCTTGCCATGAGAGGCAACACACATGGCGAAGGATGTTCTTCACATATCATGGAGCAGTTAGTGTTCCTCATATCACCACTAGAGGCAAATGACTGTTTTATGTGATGGCTCCACAGATCATCACAACAGTAGCTGGGACAGTGTGCAATTCCACAGTAAAGGCAAAATTGAAGAGCTTATCACGGGGCCTCCATACTCGAACCCAACTGTCATGGGATCCCAAACAGAGCTTGGATTTGTTGCTAAAGACAATAAAGTTCCAGTCCATAGTATTCCAGTTTCTCGCTCACAACACCACTGCAAAGGAAGATGACGGTGGCTGGCTTTCAATGGCAGGACACATAATACTCTAAATTTCTATCTGCTAAGCACTACTAAATTGTCTGGACAGAGACAGTGATATGTAATGAAGGTTCCGATTGTGTCTTCATAATGACAATGTGAAACTATGACAATGAAACTATGGTAGCTGCTTGGTTTTTGTCAGCGAATCAAACAATCCTCAGTACTGGTGGTCTGTCTAGGCCGCCTCAAGCCTGTTTTCCATGTCTGCATGTAACCACTGTCCCCAGCACCTCCTAACTAGATCATAATGGCCTAGATGGTGGCCAATTTATCATAAGGATCATCCTTCTTTTTTCAGTCCAATGATCCAACCCCTCCCAAAGTCTGTCAACTAGGCAAAATGCCTTTCAT
The DNA here is from genome assembly GCF_014858855.1 of Bufo gargarizans. Lineage (NCBI taxonomy): Eukaryota > Metazoa > Chordata > Amphibia > Anura > Bufonidae > Bufo > Bufo gargarizans. The sequence continues at coordinate 403,246,599 of NC_058082.1, forward strand.
TGTGTTATAGAGGCTTGTCAAGAAAAAGGGGATCAGTCAGCACATCCCACTAATGCACAGGTGCACGTGCCATGGCTAGAGACACAAAGAAAAAAACACAAGGCAACCACACTCTGTGAACACAAATAAAGTACAATAATGCCATAGTTATAGAAAATATTCTTCTGCCAATGGTATGCTTATTGTCTAAATGTGAGATTCTTGGCAAATACATTTTGTACAAATATTTGACCGACTGCCGACATCAAGGCAATCTCTATGAGATGGGAACCTAACACTAAATGCTATGACTGGGAACGTGGTTCCACATTTGTGCTGGGTCCACTCTATACCTTAAAGGCTCCATGGCACCAGGAGAGGTATAGAGTGGGCGTAGAGCATAGCATTAGAATTAGTAGAGTGCAGCATTAGCACCAGAATATTTTCTATAACTATGACATTATTGTACTCTATTTGGGTTTGCAGAGTGCTGTTGCATTGTGTTTTTTTTCATAGAGGCTTGCCAGTGATCTGTTGGGTGTGTTATTTCTTATTTGTTTGTCAAATGAGTGTATTCCTTGCAAGTGTCCAGAGGTAGAAGGTCGACAGTGCTCCAGTATTGTGGTCTGGTGAGCATACCAGGATATACTTTTGATAAATGAGTGTTTCTTGTTTGAAATATTTTTAATTATAGGGTGGGATTTGCCAATATGCCAGAATTCTGACTCAAATAATGTGTCCCCAACAAACTGGTGGTCTCTTTTTCTGTGCTTGGTTCTTGTTTAAATTTTCCTCATCAGGTATTTGTCCCAAATTTCTTGTATGGTCAATGAAGTGATGGTCATGATGGTGTGCGGCCTGGTTTTTCTCTGATATTGCTGCCTGCTGTCACATCTTCTTATTGTCAGTTTTTCTGGATTTCCACTATATTAAATTCTGGAAGCACAGACTCAGCTACAATTCTTATGAGGTTTTAAATTTAATTTTAAACCCCTAAATTGTGCGAGTTAAAAAATGTTCTTGTCCTCGAGCATTGGATGAAGAGTACATCACAGGTCTAATCACTAATAAATGTTTATTCCTGTTTAAATATGTGATTAAACATCTTGAGAAGCCAGACAAGCATCAATAGTTGATAATTCCCTGAAGATTTAAGTAGCTGCCACATACTTCTAGGAACAATATCTAGGGTCCCAGCCAGCACTTTTGCATTTAAATGCCCCTATTTAACACCTAGAGCTCTAATAGGATTATTAGGATTCCTAGCAGGCAGATAAATGACAGGAACATGTAATGCCTCGTGACTGCATTCTTAACCACTTCCATGAATAAAACCAGTCCACGTGTTTGTGAAACACATCATGAATGCAGATTGAATTCTGTCCATCATGCACGTTTCTGCAAGAGCAGATCTAATGTGTTGTAAGTGTGTAATATGCAGTTTCTAAAAAATGGATTTTGCTGCAGATTTTACTAGCATAACCTTTTCCAATTGCAATTGGTGCAATTCACAAATTCCCCAAAATATAGGCAGATTATAAAATTCTATTAGGGTTTTTTGTCTTTCTTTCTACAGTATATGTTCAGAATTTTTGTTTTACATTTTCTCATAATTTTTTTTTGGGGGGGGAGGGCGGTTGATTTTCTAAACTATATTTTTAGGAGTGGGTTCTGCACCAACAGCCTTGAGAGATATCCGGTATGTTAACCTGATAATGATGAACGTTAACTGAAATAGGACATAAAGTCTCCAGAAACTTAAACTGGGTGTTAGCAAAACAATTATTCCTCCCATTTCCTCATGCACTTGCATCACCAGCTAGTGTGCATGTTTTTTCAATGGGGAGAGAAAGACAAGCCGCTGCTGCTTCTTCACTCGTTATACAAAATGCCTGATCCTTTTTTGCCTTGATACCTTCTCTGGTGACTCTAATGAACTTTAGATACAGTATTATTATTATTCATTATTAAAGCGCCATTCATTCCATAGCGCATAGTACACATGATAAGGAGTAGACATACATAATGCAGACAATCACAATAAGCATGAACAAGACAAGCCCACAAATATGAGAACATTCTGAAGAATAGAAGGCAATGAACAAGACAAGAACAAAAGTAGCACAACGGAGCCCTTATTCGATTATAGAAGAAATAGATGGTATTACTTACGATCCGAGAACTTCCATAAATACAAAGGTGTCACGTATGTTATTTGTTTGTTTCTTCCAGATGCAAGCATTCTCCTCTTCCTTACAACTCATTTTATCTATAGTGGACACTGTGAATTCTGCAGATGTAAGATGAGTCAAACTTAGATTTACTACTAGCCACAAAAACAAAACAATATACTGTGCATTTTATAAAAATGGCAGCTTGATGGTATATTCCCATATAAATAATATATACTGTATATACAGGGCTTTCATGGCTGAAATGGGAATAACCCACAGTAAGCACCGCCAGGGGTGGCTACAGTTATGGAAATGGGCAAGTGACCAGCACTCTGCTGTTTCCGTAACTCTTGCAGCACTGAGTGGGATCTATGCAAACAGATTGGTTCCACAAGCTAAAGTGGTTACCTTCCTTTAATTATAAAATGGTACAGTGGGTAGTAGTATTACACTTGAACATAGACAGATAGTGGGGAGAGTTATGCTTCTCGATAACACGCTCATGCAATGCGCCACTAACTTATATTGGCAGTACACATGCTGTAATATAGTAGTTGGCAGATGCCATCAATGTTAGCATGATTAAAAAAAACTGGGTGTATGGAGGCAGTCTGACTGAGACCTTGGACCTCCTGTAATACAGTATATAGTAAAAGTTAGAGGTTTCATAACCTCATCTTTACCAATAGAACCCTTGTAATGTAGGTACACTTACAAATGTGGGTATTTGGGAAGCATAATTTTATGGCAGGCTCAATGGGCCAACCAACCATAACATTCTTGGTATAGTTACCATTCAGTTGACATGTTAATATCTACTTAATACAAAACTGACTTACCAACTGGTGAAAATGCAGTCAACTTGGCACTTGGCATTTTAACTCCTGTAAAAGCCAATCTGAAAGAAATAGAGCAGACGCATTAGGGGTTGACTGATAAGACTGTGGTATGGGGATAGTCGAAAAAGGGGTAAATTAGTGGAAAATAGGATCCAACTGAAAGAATATTCATTAAAAATAGAAAGTTAATGTCAATTTTTTCATGTTAAAGTTCATATCTAGAGATATATTACCAAGAAGCAATTATTAAAGGGGTTACTCAACATTTTAAAATTGATAGCCTATAATTAGGATAGGTGATCAGAATTCGATGAATCGGGTCTAACTCTCAGCACCCCTATCGATCAGCTGGACAATTATTTACAGTAAACCCCTTTAAGGCTCTGTTCACACTAGTGTCAATATAAGGGCGCCATGACAGCTTTGTTGGAATTTTTTTCTTCTATAGGGTAATGGCAAACTGAGGTTTTTGGGTTGCTCTTGCCAATATATATACTGTCAATTAAAAAAAACAACACTGAACTAAAGTGTAAAGAAAGCCTATAACACACTTGCAGCAAAAAGTAAAATACTGTGTTATTTTATCAGTGATTTACATCTATGGCTGTAGCTTGTGTAGCACTTAAGCTCCGTGATAACTAACATCACCGGAGCACATGGAGTGCATAGCATTTAGTCACTTTTCCATACTGGACTCAAACCTCTCATGTCAGCCAGATCCAAGTGTCCCAAGTGTACATTTGGTGCAAGTATTGGCCCCTCTAGGGGTAGTTTGAGGGGCAATGCCATTCCCCGCTGATTACATGTTATGGTGCCTACATCTTTCCACAAGGTTAAACCTTCTATACATTTACAGAGTAAAACGATTATACTGCGAATCTTGTCCATGATGCTGTGGGGCCTTTATTGTCTGAGTGGAGAAGATAACACATCACAATTCAGCCCATTCACCTCCAGCTGACACATTCCAGGTTATAACCCCAATTGAAAATGTTCTGCCTGTATTTGTTATCTTCAACTGTAATATCTTTTGTTATAGCATCCTGCGAAATCACATATTAAGGGCTAATTTTTGTGCGGCATTGAAATAATGAAATCAGTTGAGCCAGTGAATGACCCACATTGTTTGATTTTCATTAGTCTTATTGGTAGACATTGCTGATCATAGCTAGACTCAGCAGGGCTGAATGTAGTCATTTTGCATGGCTCATATCTAAACTACCGAGAGCATCATCCAGTTGGTAATTGAAAAAATTTGTAGATATTTTTTTTTTACAGGAATCATATCGATAAAGCTTGACGCTCACATAGAATGAAAGAGGTAAGGCCAGAAATACTGATGAATTACCAGTAATGACTTGCAATGTGGACTTACTGGTAAAAAGACTCCTTGTAGATTGCCTAATCTCCCCATAAACAGAATCCATGCATATGCCAAGCAGCTAAATATCCTTCATACCGCTCCATCTGTTCTCTGCAGAGCACCCCCTGCTGGCACAGCAATTATGTTCTGGGGAATGGACCAGTTTATAATTATATGCCAAATGGATTCCTTTTCTATTTGGTAAAATATGTAAAAGTAACACTATCTGGTCCCCCGGATGGGTGCTTACAGCCGACAGATTCACCCAATCTATAAAAAAGCTATAATAAAGAAAAAGCTGGGCACTCACAATTACCTGGAGTGGGGGGTACTTTATTGATAAATATTAGTATTAATAGTATACTAAAACATTTAAAAACTCTATAGGTATACAATACAATAAATGGTCTGGCCAGACTTTAAAATACAGAAGTCCACTCAAATAATATCTTTTGTGGAATAGATATAGAGTATTAGAAGGATCCGTTCAATCCACCATAAAACTAATCACACTGCAATTTTTCATCCAATCGATAATAATAATCACAATTTTCAGATCATGGTCGCATCAAAAGTATATAGGTTTCCACAATATAGTATCAGGAATGTTCGTGGTATTCCAAATCACATAGTCTTAGAATCGTATCTAATCAGTTCTCATATTGAAACAACTTGTGTAAATATGAAAACTTGAACACCACAACCAACAGATCGTTTAAGTTTTCCTCTGCAAGGTAGTTATACTCACAAGCCAGGTTTGATAAACAGGGCTGGTGCAAGGATTTTTGCCACCCTAGGCGAAAGCAAATTTTGCCGCCCCCTTGACCCCGCCCCTTGACTCCGCCCAGTCAGACCCCCACACTGCCCTCCATTATGTATTTGCCCCCCCAGTGCCCCCACTAAGTAATACTGCCCCCACAGTGCACAATGCCCATTATGTAATTTGCCCCCACTAAGTAATACTGCCCCCACAGTGCACAATGCCCATTATGTAATTTACCCCCCAGTGCCCACACTTAGTAATACTGCCCCCACAGTGCACAATGCCCATTATGTAATTTTCCCCCCAGTGCCTACACTAAGTAATACTGCCCCCACAGTGCACAATGCCCATTATGTAATTTGAAATTGCCGCCAAACAACCCCCCGTACGTACTTGTGTCGCTCGCTGACGCTGATGATCCTGTAGTGATATTTCCCTACCCCGTAATATTTCAATACCCTGAGTCGTCACGTCACTTCCTGTTGTCCCCCGGATATGACGTTGGATAAGATACGATCATGAGTATCGGCACGAGACCCGTGACCTCCGGTCTCGCGTGATTTTGCGCCGAAGTGACTGAAAAAAAACTCATGCCCGCGCAGGCGCACATCCCAGGACATCCTTGATCCGGCCGGCAAGTACAGGAGGAGTCAAGAAGCCGCAGATGAATGATGTCAGATTTGGATCACAAGTAGGGGGCGTGGCGCGGGCGGTGGCTAGTCGGGAATCAGAGGAAGATGTTACTTAGATGGATCACAAGTAGGGGGCGTGGTGGCGGCTAGTCGGGATTCGGACTCCAGAGCGCCGGCGCCCCCAGGCAGAGTGCGCTCTACGCGGTGGCCTACTCTGCTTATGGGTAGCGCCGGCCCTGTTGATAAAGTACCACCCACTCCAGGTCATTGTGAGTGCCCAGCTTTTTCTTTATAAGAACATAAAAATGCAGTAATAGAGAGAGGGATGGGTGGAAACTCCTGGCTCCTTAGGACGGGTGCCGGCTCTCCTTAAAGAGACCAGCTGGTTATGGAGCCATTTAAGCAGCCGGAAACTGCTGTCTACAGATGGATATTTGGCTTGGCTATTTTCCCTTGTCATGTTCCAAGGCTTGTTAAAAAGTAGGACTTTGACCCCTAGGAAGCCACTTTCAGAAGGTGGTGCTAGCGAGATGTTCTCTTTCCCTGGGAGATACCTCTTTGCATCTCCTGGGGATGTAACACCAGCCACACAAATCGATAAGAAATATAAATCATTGAAAATAAGTTTCAATAACTGATGAATCGTCTATTCACTGAGATATATTTATGCATGCACTTTTCAGGCTGGATTCAGGAGGCATTATGGCTCTATGCAGTTGCCTGCGCCTGCCATTGACTCACGTGAAACATCTAAGACATGATATAATTCTATTGAAAAAGCATAGCCATTTGCACATTTCAATGTAGTTGAGATAATGATATATTAATATACACCAAACAGGAATTCTCATGGATTTTCATATTCCAAGCACTAATAACACGGTTAATTAGCCAGAGCAATTTGCAGATAGTCTGATATGCATGTACAAGGCTGTTCTGAAATAACAAGGAGAGGCAGAAGTATACACTTCACACACTGGAATGTCTCCCAATTACATAAAGGAGCTGGATAACAAGACCCATGAGAAGTAGAATGGCAGCCATATTCATTGTCAGCAAGCCTCTCCAGACATCATGGCAAACTAGCTGAAGAAAATATTAAAACATTTCCCATAAGGGAGCAACTTATTTATTTATTTTATTCTGTTTAGATTCAGTGGACAGAAGATGTAACAGGATTTTTGCCAGTTTAAAGGGAACCTGTCACATTGAAAATGGTGTTTAGTGATGAGCGAAGTTTACAAAAATTAGATTCGGCTGCTTTACTGCATTTCACAAAGACATTCACTTTGTGACTCATTACTTCTTCAGGAAGAACATTTCTTTGTAATAAGCCGGCTCAATGATGGGGAATGGCGATTGCGCTGTCCCCCATCATTAAACCCCTCAGATGCCCCGTTCTTCACTAATCGCAGCATCTGACAATAATAGTGAGGACTTTCAGGGGTTAAACAGTTGATTGAAGATCCCACACAAAATCTTGCATGATGATGTCATCACGCTGGGCGGCGTGGTGACGTCATTCGCGTATGAGATTTCCTACGGGATCTTCAATCAAGATGGCCGTGATGCCCTCTTCGCATTTAAATGGATGAGGTGCGTATGAATATTTTTTGTACCAGCATTTAAGGGAAAATTGAGTTGTTACCATGTAGAAGAAGGAAATTCAGCTTTGCGGCAAATCAAATTTTCCCTGAAATTCAGATAGAAGTCCATTTTGAATACTTCGATTCACTCAATGCTAATGGTGTTTGATCTGCAGGAATCATGCAATAGAACAGGAGGAACTGTACAGACTATATATCTATGGGAAAAGATTTAATATAGCTCCTATTTCATTTGCTGCTGATCCTTTACTTAGGAGTCCAGTGGGCGGTGCCACTCAGTGATCTCTGTATACACAGTCATACAGGGAAGATTGTCAATCACTGGACTTTCATGGAATAAAGTACAAATTATACAGAATGAAGAACTATGTACTGTATCTTTGAAGTTCTGTACAACATGCTTGTATAAGTTTTGGGACTGTCCTGACATACTGAGCCTAATTTAAAAAAAATTGACATGTTTCGTACATATGACTCTAAATTAATGTTTTCAGATATTGCACATTGTAGGATAAAGTATTGATTACAAAATGGCCCATGGCTGAACGTTTCTGATGTTTCAAATCTACTTCAAACAGCTGTAAAAACAGTGGCACAATAATAATAAAAAAAGACAAATGTATAAAGCATTAGTAGCTCGGAGAACAGTATAAAATATTCATAAAAGACAACTGAGACATGTTTAAACTGTGCACAAGAAAAGAGAGTACATAACTCTGAAATCATTAGAGAACATATTTTAGAAACATTTAGGACAAGCTATAAACATTTGAGGTAAGTCTTCTCTGGCAAGAAAATACTTCTTAATGTCCGACCTCAAATTGGGAACCCCCATTGTTATGTCAACTTATCACTTATTCGCAGGGCCCCCTCAATCACAAGAATGGGGTCCCTTGCACCACGTTTGAATGGAGCAGCAGACATACAAATCTATAGGACTTACTTATGCCAATCAGACACCTATCTCGTGGATAGGGTATACGTTGTCGTGATGGGACAACCCATTTAGGAACACCTAGCTCCTGAACCCTGCTGGTAGACAGGTGGCCAGTGACACTCTACTGAAATAAGTAAGAGCTGGATTTAATATATGTTTACATAGCAGTTAATGTAGGTCCAATTGATCATGTTAATGGGACTTTAAAATCTTTTTTACACTATGCAGTATGTTATCCTTTCACACATTCACTTCATTCACTTGTGTTTAAATTTAGGCTACTTCTTTAGGCTGGTTTCACAAAGAACATTTTGCATCCTTTTTTATTATGTTTTTGTTGGCTTTTTTTTAGGGTCCTAAAACACATGACTTTTAGAATTATGTCTGCATATTTTTGCTAAAAAACAACAACATTTTTTGTGGCTTTTCATCTGGCACCTTTTGAAAACAGTGTTAGTCAACTAGTGCTTGCTTCCTGGTGTTTCTCCCCTATAGATAAGGTGCTGCAAAAACACCAGACAAATGTGAAGAGCTGCAACATGCTACAGTTCCTGGCATTTTTCTGGTGTTTTCACACCACCTTCTCTATAGTAGAGAAACGCCAGGAAGCAAACACTAATAGAAGCCAGAAAAACAAAAAAAACATTAGTAGCAAAAAAAAAAAAAAAAAGTTGAGTGTCCTGTCCTGCATTTGATATTTCCAATAGACACTTTAGCTAACATATGTCACTGGAGTTTCTACCATAACAAATGCCAATAACAAATACAAAAGTGCAGAACAACGCAGCAAAAACCTCTGTATGAAATCACCCGAAGGGCTCATGCACACGACCGTAGTTTTAGTTCGCATTCAATCCACATTTTTGCACATCGCATGCGGACCCATTCACTTTAATGGGGCTGCAAAAGATGCGGACAGCACACCGTAGGTTTAACAGACAATGATAGGACAGTTCTATTATGGTCCGAATGTTCAGTTTCACAAAATGTGTTTTGCAGATCCGCAATGCATGAGCCCATAAAAAAAGGTACAGCTTTGTGCATTAGCCCTTAACAGCATTTTTTTGGCGGTCATGATTTTGCTGCCAGATGTTAAAGTTTGTTAGAAATTGTTAAAAAGTCACCATACTCAACATTAACTTTGGTGTTTTTCTGGTATTTCAGATAGTTTTTTCTAAACAAAAGACTATTTGTATTGTGTTTTTTTTTTTTCCTGGTATTTTCCCATAGACTTCAGAATATGACTTGACCAATGCCGCAAAATGCATCTTGTGCCACACAGTAAAAAAATACCACCAAAAACATGAAAAATTATTGAGGTTATATACAACTTAGGGTTGAAAAACACAGAAAACAAATAGCACATGAGGCCAAAGGGTGTAAGTTTTTTTTATGCCGTTTTTGAAGCCAAAACCTGGAGTGAATTAAAAAAAGTGGAGGTCATATCTGACTTTTTCTCCACTCCTGATCTGCACTTCAAAAACTACATAGCCGTACCCTGAAGGAAAGATATCTGCTGACCACAGATACAGAAGAAATATTTGGCATGACAAATCTTTTGCCATGCTAACGTAGTCTTATAAGGGTTACTGCACATCTTAAAAAATATCTGGAGTAATGCATAACATTATTTTAACTGTATCACTATAGGTCTTGTTACTCACCCCCTCCTGTTTCTGACTTTTATGACATTTAACCATCATAAAATCTTCTGAGACGTCTTTGAATGAAAAAAACAGATTTGGCTTTAAGACGCAACTGGATGTTATGGATGTGATGGATGCTTGTTATCCACCAAGAACATTAATTGTCTATGTCTGTAATTCCTTTATGGGAATTTCACGTAGGCAGTCAAACATATACAAAATTGCTTATGATTCATCCTTTGGTTTATGAGAGATTGGGACATTCACTAAATTTGATTGTATTCTGCAAATCATGATCTGTGGGTGTATATATACTGTAGACAGGTGACATGATTAATAGATATAGTCATAGACTTCAAGCTGTGAAGAGACCAGTAGAAAATAATTCCTACCTGAGGTCCAGAGAGACAAGCTGTTCTTGGATGCTCGGCAAAAACAATACTAAACTAATGTTGTCTCAGGCAAGGCTTGCTGGAGAAGCTAATGAGAGGAGTGTCCTATCAGATTATACAAGGGAGCAGGGACCAGGCAGACACATGTGATCTTGAAATACAAAGCTGTACAATTTAAATCTCCTTAGGTGTCCATCACGGTGTGCTGGCAGGAGACCAGAAGGTCAATGAATTTGTCCGTATGTGGTCTCAAAAGCAGCTCTCTAGTTTCTGCTCTGCCATCACAGTCTGCGCAGCCTGACATCTTTGCTTTGTGAAATCTTCTCGAGGACATAATTGTAACTGTAAAATATGAATTCATATGTTGACCTTGTCATCACCATGGCAGCAATCACATAATGTAGGCATGCCATTTTCAGGAATTTATTGGAAATTCTTACAGTCAGAACTTTAAAGTGATCATGCATAGAATGGAAATTACGTGAAAGGGATTGCGTTTGTCATTGGTAATATGATGTTAGTCAAATAGTCAAGGTTGGAACCTGAAGGGCAATGCAGTACTGCAATAAGTGCATTTGGTCAGCTGACCTAGAGACTAACTTATTGGGATTTTGCATGATCCTATAGTAGGCAAGTGTTGGACTTGCCTACTATGGGATCCCCTGTGTGGGTGGGGGGGGGGGGGGGGTATAGGTTTTAATATAATAATGTACCTTTAACACAACAGGGCCCCTAAGGTCCAGAAGACATATACTGAGCTTGGAATTTAGAAGCAATAATTTAGTACTTGTGTTTATGTTTCTTATACAATGAAATTAGACGTGGATGTATGTTCTGTTCAGATCAGATACACTACTCAAAAAAAGTTTGGGATATTTGGTTTCCACTCTAACCTTTACAGGTGAACTTAATGAGACCTTCTCTAAACTTTTGAATGTACATGTCCAGCTGTTCAGTGTTTCAGTACTTTTTGCAGAACTTGATTTTCTCTAACAAGGATCTTAACGTCAAAATTCACAACAGGTGTTTGATCGATTCCTGGTTCAATTAGAATTGGTATTTAAACAGTCCTTCTCATCATGCTGTTCACATTTTTACAATGGATCAATAGTACCTCGACATTGCGAGGCTTCAGACAGAAGTGGCTACTGAGCTTAGAGTGTCACAGAGTGTCATTAGCAGGTTGCAACAGACATACAGAGAGACTGGAAGAGTCACAGAAAGGCATAGAAGTGGACATCCTTTGGCCACATCCCATACTGTGAACAATGCCCTGCAGAACCGGATAATGAATGCCACACAACTCTAGGAACATTTAAGGGAGGTGAAAGTCACCCAAGTGTCACGCAAGATAAAACCATTTATCTCAGCGTAGTCTGCGTGCTAGATCACCTGCAAGGGTACCTGACCACAGGAGTCATCGTCTTGCATGGGCCAGGGTGATCTCCACTTGACAAGGGACCAGTGGACCTCAATGCTGTTCATTGATGAAAGTAGATTCACATTGAGTAGAAATGATGGCTGCCAACAATGTTGGAGACGTCAAGGAGAGCGCTATTCATCATCAACTGTTGTCACCAGACGAGCCTGTGGTGTTGATGTTACAGTGTGGGCAGGTGTGTCTAGTTAATACAGAACGTCCCTACACTTTGTGAGTGTTACAGTGACAAGCCCATACTACTTGAATAACATCAATAATCCCGTAATTGTGCCTCTGCATGAACAACACAGGCCTAATATTATCTTCATGGATGAAAATGTGATAGCTCATCAAGGCCGCATCATTAGGGAATGGCAGCTGGAAACTGGGGTACCTCAAATGGAGTGGCCTGCACTTTCTCCAGACCTAAATCCCATTGAAAACCTATGGAATCAGCTGAGTTGCCGTGTAGAGGCTCGTAACTCTCTACCTGAGAAGCTCAATGACCTGAGGGCCGCCCTTCAAGAAGTTTGGGATACCATGCCTCAGCAGACAATCAGCCGACTTGTAAACAGCATGAGATGTAATTGTCAAGCTATAATTAATGCTCAATGCCACATGACAAGCTATTGAGACAGTGAGATTTTTGTGGGGGTATACCCACCACTGTTTTTGGCTTTTGTTTTAATAAATTGTTTGAGGTTAGGAAATCACCATTGCATGCTTCTACATAAATGTCCTGCTTTCATCAAGAGCAGCGTATCCTGCCACCCACTGAGGGAATTCAACCCCACTCAGCTTTGCACACCTTGCGGCCACAATCCGGGTAAGAACAGATGATTATTACCACATCTTATTGCATGTGCAAAATTGCCATCTCCACCTGTGTATCTGTTGCTATTCTGATATCCTGCATGACTATGTCTGTCAACAACTTATACAGAACTGAACCCTGCACTTGGCTGGAATAGCTAGATGCAACAACATTAATTTTACCCCAGAGCATACATACTATATGCCCTTATCTGTATACGCTATGTCAGACTATAAAAAATTCACAGTAGAAAATATGTATACAATGTAGGAATATAAACTATGTATCACTGAATAATTATCCTACTTAAAACTTAACTTTTAGTCATTATTAGTTAAAAATAAGTCCCACAAAAATAATGTGTATATTTATGATAACTGCATAGGTCAGATACTATGGACTTAAGTACAATAAGACACAGGGTAAATAAGCAATCTCGTATGCTCGGATTTGGACCAGGGGTCCCACTCACGGTTTGATGATTTTTTCTTGTATGGAGATGAACCACAACAAAAGAGACGTAGTAGGAAGGTCCACAGAGATCTTGGTAAAAAGGAGTTGAGATGAAACAATTTTTCTAGTGCAGGGGAGGAGCAGGCAGGGGCTGGGGAGATAAATATCCCTACCAGGCTATTAAGATTCTGCCTAAAAGCGGAGAGGTCTCCCGCCTAAATGCGGGAGAATCACCTCCAGAGGAGGCGACCCCACTTATCGATGGCTGTCCCTGTTGTCCTATCCCTATAAAAGTTGCTCCCAGTGTCTGTACAGCCAAAAATAAAGAGATTTAGAATTCCCAACGCGTTTCCTCCAATACAAATGTGACCGGATTCATCAGGGGAAAAAAAGGAAGATGTAGATATATATAATAAAGATGTGGCACAATCGCCCTCAGCACAATGGCTCTCTACCGATAAATCCAACTGAATAATGCAGTCCAGAGATCTCTCTGCAACTGCGCCTCTATATATATGCTGAAATAAATTGACTTAACAAACATTTGATGAATTAAATACCTCATGGTGTGAGTGAAGAGCGGCGTGCGTTCCACCATCGGCCGGGCAAACCGGTAGTGCGTCATGTCGCGTGCGCCGACCGCTGCTATTGGCCGGCGGTGGAACGCAGACCGAGGATGAACCGCATGGAAACCGGAAGTATGTAATATGCACCGGAAATGACACTTGCGGGACGCTGAAGCGCATAAAGATATGCGCTCCAGGGTAAATAACTGGCGAATATATGCAGAAGATAGAGAATTACATGTAGAGATGGAGGAGAGACTATTTTATGTATAGAGATATAGTCAGTAAACATTTTATTATAATACTATCATGTAGAGCATATATAGAATTAATTTTGAAGAGGGTTGGATTGAATAGTGTGGGACACTAAATGGAAACAGGGAAGAACATTGTATTGTCAATACTTTTGACTAATAAAGTCCTAGCAACTGATAGAGGTTCCATTGAAATGTAGATATTACAAAGTAGACCTATTGCGGTCTGATGCCTTCATTTGTGTGGTCCGAAGAATAATAAACAATAGTCTTGATCAATGCAATGAGGTATATCAAGTTATCAAGAAAAATATTTTCTTATATTAATATTAATTAAACCATGACAATGAAAAGATTTTTGATGAGAGCATGGCAGAATTAATAATATATAAGACTAGATATTTAGAAGTAACGCCATTCAAAAATATTCAGATGAAGCAACTAAATGACAGAATTTCATTGAGTCCGGAGGGGCTCACAGTTTTTAGACGGTAAGTCCATTCGGACTCTTTCTGTAAGATTCTCTTGTCGAGGTCACCTCCTCTAGGGGATGGACGAATGACCTCAACAACGCAGAACTTCAGACATTTTGGATTTCCATCATGGAGATCATGCACGTGTCTAGAGATAGTAGTGTCCCTTTTGTGCCTTATATCCCCAAGGTGGTCTCCAATTCTTCTTCTGAGTTCACGTTTTGTCTTGCCGACATACTGAAGTTCACATGAACAAATACAAAGATATACTACCCCAGTCGTTTTGCAATTTGCAAAATCCCGGATATTATAGGTTTTGTTGGTGGTGTAACTTGTAAAATTTTTTGTTTGATATATGTATGGGCAGGCTATACAAGATCCGCATCGGTACGTACCCAGGGGTTTTCTATCTAGCCAAGTGCCTGTTTTTTTAGGCGCTGTGTAATGACTATGAACAAAACGGTCACCTAAAGATCTACCTCTTCTATATGTTATAGCTGGTTTTGATGGAAGTATATCATGGATATCTGGGTCCAACAGGAGCATATCCCAGTATTTTTGGAAGATATTTCTAACCTCTCTACTGCAGGTGTCATATGTCCCAATGATGCGAATAAAGTAATATCCAATGATGAAGTCAAATTCGTACTTGCACCATACCCCCAAATTGCCACCTTTTATACTATTCCGAAAATCCACAAAGGACTAAGCCCATTAAAGGGACGCCCCATCGTTGCAGGCATTAATTCCCTCACACAAAATGCGGGTATCTATATTGATAAGATCTTGAGAAATTATGTCACAGCCCTTCCCTCTTATATTAGGGATACGTCCGATCTATTGAGCAAGATAGACGGTATACATCTTGAAGATGATATCCTTATAGCCTCTATAGACGTAGAGGCTTTGTATAGTAATATCCCACATGACAAGGGACTGTGTGCCATAAATCATTTTCTCAGGAGTCGTGGTACACAATATCATGCACATAGTAATTTTGTTCTGAAACTTATGGATTTCATCCTCAGACACAATTATTTTCTTTTTGATGCCCATTTCTTCCACCAGCTCAGGGGCACGGCAATGGGGAGCGCTTGTGCCCCCACTTATGCTAACTTGTTCCTGGGCTGGTGGGAGGATACTGTAGTCTTTGCGGATGAATGTCCTTGGACGTCGAGAATAGTCTTCTGGGGCCGCTATATCGATGATATACTGATATTCTGGGGCGGCCCCAGACGACTATTCTCGGACTTTTTGGCCGATCTGAACAAGAACGACATAGGTATGCACTTCACATATGAGGTGTATGACCAAGGTCTGGCCTTTTTGGATTTATTTATCACTTTAAAGAATGGTACTATCACTACAAAGACTCACAGAAAACCTACAGCAACAAATAGCTTGCTTAGGTGGGAAAGTTATCACCCTGAAAACCTCAAATGTGGTATCCCAAAGGGGCAATATTTGCGAGTCCGCAGAAATTGCACTACCCAGAGAGATTTCTTTAGCCAAGCTAAAGACCTTAAAACCAGGTTTAACCAAAGAGGGTACCCTGATTACCCCTTACAAAGGGCCTTCAGGTCGGCCTTGAGTAAAAACAGAACGGATCTTTTGTCACCTAACCCCAAAAAAACAGATACGGATTCCATCTTTCGCATCATTGGGACATATGACACCTGCAGTAGAGAGGTTAGAAATATCTTCCAAAAATACTGGGATATGCTCCTGTTGGACCCAGATATCCATGATATACTTCCATCAAAACCAGCTATAACATATAGAAGAGGTAGATCTTTAGGTGACCGTTTTGTTCATAGTCATTACACAGCGCCTAAAAAAACAGGCACTTGGCTAGATAGAAAACCCCTGGGTACGTACCGATGCGGATCTTGTATAGCCTGCCCATACATATATCAAACAAAAAATTTTACAAGTTACACCACCAACAAAACCTATAATATCCGGGATTTTGCAAATTGCAAAACGACTGGGGTAGTATATCTTTGTATTTGTTCATGTGAACTTCAGTATGTCGGCAAGACAAAACGTGAACTCAGAAGAAGAATTGGAGACCACCTTGGGGATATAAGGCACAAAAGGGACACTACTATCTCTAGACACGTGCATGATCTCCATGATGGAAATCCAAAATGTCTGAAGTTCTGCGTTGTTGAGGTCATTCGTCCATCCCCTAGAGGAGGTGACCTCGACAAGAGAATCTTACAGAAAGAGTCCGAATGGACTTACCGTCTAAAAACTGTGAGCCCCTCCGGACTCAATGAAATTCTGTCATTTAGTTGCTTCATCTGAATATTTTTGAATGGCGTTACTTCTAAATATCTAGTCTTATATATTATTAATTCTGCCATGCTCTCATCAAAAATCTTTTCATTGTCATGGTTTAATTAATATTAATATAAGAAAATATTTTTCTTGATAACTTGATATACCTCATTGCATTGATCAAGACTATTGTTTATTATTCTTCGGACCACACAAATGAAGGCATCAGACCGCAATAGGTCTACTTTGTAATATCTACATTTCAATGGAACCTCTATCAGTTGCTAGGACTTTATTAGTCAAAAGTATTGACAATACAATGTTCTTCCCTGTTTCCATTTAGTGTCCCACACTATTCAATCCAACCCTCTTCAAAATTAATTCTATATATGCTCTACATGATAGTATTATAATAAAATGTTTACTGACTATATCTCTATACATAAAATAGTCTCTCCTCCATCTCTACATGTAATTCTCTATCTTCTGCATATATTCGCCAGTTATTTACCCTGGAGCGCATATCTTTATGCGCTTCAGCGTCCCGCAAGTGTCATTTCCGGTGCATATTACATACTTCCGGTTTCCATGCGGTTCATCCTCGGTCTGCGTTCCACCGCCGGCCAATAGCAGCGGTCGGCGCACGCGACATGACGCACTACCGGTTTGCCCGGCCGATGGTGGAACGCACGCCGCTCTTCACTCACACCATGAGGTATTTAATTCATCAAATGTTTGTTAAGTCAATTTATTTCAGCATATATATAGAGGCGCAGTTGCAGAGAGATCTCTGGACTGCATTATTCAGTTGGATTTATCGGTAGAGAGCCATTGTGCTGAGGGCGATTGTGCCACATCTTTATTATATATATCTACATCTTCCTTTTTTTTCCCCTGATGAATCCGGTCACATTTGTATTGGAGGAAACGCGTTGGGAATTCTAAATCTCTTTATTTTTGGCTGTACAGACACTGGGAGCAACTTTTATAGGGATAGGACAACAGGGACAGCCATCGATAAGTGGGGTCGCCTCCTCTGGAGGTGATTCTCCCGCATTTAGGCGGGAGACCTCTCCGCTTTTAGGCAGAATCTTAATAGCCTGGTAGGGATATTTATCTCCCCAGCCCCTGCCTGCTCCTCCCCTGCACTAGAAAAATCGTTTCATCTCAACTCCTTTTTACCAAGATCTCTGTGGACCTTCCTACTACGTCTCTTTTGTTGTGGTTCATCTCCATACAAGAAAAAATCATCAAACCGTGAGTGGGACCCCTGGTCCAAATCCGAGCATACGAGATTGCTTATTTACCCTGTGTCTTATTGTACTTAAGTCCATAGTATCTGACCTATGCAGTTATCATAAATATACACATTATTTTTGTGGGACTTATTTTTAACTAATAATGACTAAAAGTTAAGTTTTAAGTAGGATAATTATTCAGTGATACATATGTCAGACTATACATTGATATGTCCTGATATGTCTTTGCTACATTTACCATTTGGATACTGCATGGGGCTAGACCAGCCAGATGCAAGAACAGAGTTTCAGTTCCAGAGTACACGTATTACAGGGATCCGCTATTTTGTGCCATATCAGAATTTGCTTTTGATTCCTTAATTCCACCAACTACTGCCTATTACCCCACCTAAATTGGATTGAACACGGAACGATTCACCACAGAACAAACCCACGACCTAAGCCACCTACCCACCACGGATAACCCCGATGGAGATGATCCCACAGGATCCCCAGATGACAGACGACGTTCTCTTGACATGCTATATCGACATGATTTCCTCTTTTGTACACATTTTATCGATATGTTATGTGCTGTCTGTCTATTCCGCACCTATTTGTAACACTATATACAGTGTACAAATTTTTTCTTAAACAAATCAAATATTGTAAACTTGAATGCACATGTATTGTGATTACCGTACACGTATTTATTGTGATACTTTATATGCCCTTCCAGTTACACTGAAGAAGGCTATTCAGCCGAAAACGTTTTTTGACTGGAACCGCACTAAATAAAGCTTTATACTGAAACTCAAAGTGGAGTACAGGAGTCCTTCTATATTACATGTCCTACTTTCATGATATAATATCACTATAGCGTGAACTTTTTACCTTTTCCATACATTTCACCTGAAAGCCAAATATCCCTAACTTTTTGTGAGTAATGTAGTTGGTGGGTGATCAGAATAATTTGCTCTGGTGGGCCTGAGGAATACCTGTCCGACACTACAACAGGTCAAATAAGAATTAGAATAATCAGAAGTCTCAAACATTACGATTGCTAGATAGTGGTTCCCTTTGCAGTTCTTGTACCTAGCGCCTCAATAATACAATATCCATTTATTATGAGGAAAAAATAGCAATATACTACATTTTCAATAAATAACATAAAACTGTCAAATGTTATTGCATTTCATGAAAGCGAGAGACAGACAAACAGTTATAATGCCATATCATCAAAATGTATCAATGTTTTCCCATTATGCCTTTGGGAAATAGCACTGCTTTAAAGAATTGAAATGGATTAGAAAAAAAAAATCTTCTTCAGCAGAGCTGTAATACCAGCCATGGAACTTGGACATGAGTGGCGCTGTTTCCAGAAAAAGTAGCAGCACCTTTTATTTTCTATTTTCCAACAACAATCTCTTGCAACTCTTCATTTTATTTATTTAGTATAGAATCAGAATAACCTAACACCAGGTTAAAGTGAAGAGCTTACCGCCTCTACATATATAGTAGTGCGGCAGTAAGCTAAAGTTTAAAATACAGGCCTAATGTGATAAACCAGAGCTTCTCTATCCATTGCCACTGACACTGAAATTCTATACTAACCTTTAGGGTCCATTCACATGTCCGCAACTGTTTTGTGGTCCACAAATTTTGTGGTCCACGGACTATAAGGGTCCGTTCACACATCCGCAAAATGGGTCCACATCCGTTCCGCAATTTTGCAGAATGGGTGCAGACTAGAGTTGAGCGAACACCTGGATGTTCGGGTTCGAGAAGTTCGGCCGAACATCCCGGAAATGTTCGGGTTCGGGATCCGAACCCGATCCGAACTTCGTCCCGAACCCGAACCCCATTGAAGTCAATGGGGACCCGAACTTTTCGGCACTAAAAAGGCTGTAAAACAGCCCAGGAAAGAGCTAGAGGGCTGCAAAAGGCAGCAACATGTAGGTAAATCCCCTGCAAACAAATGTGGATAGGGAAATGAATAAAAATAAAAATTAAATAAATAAAAATTAACCAAAATCAATTGGAGAGAGGTTCCATAGCAGAGAATCTGGCTTCCCGTCACCCACCACTGGAACAGTCCATTCTCAGATATTTAGGCCCCGGCACCCAGGCAGAGGAGAGAGGTCCCGTAACAGAGAATCTGTCTTCATGTCAGCAGAGAATTAGTCTGCATGTCATAGCAGAGAATGAGGCTTCACGTCAGCCACCACTGCAACAGTCCATTGGCATATATTTAGGCCCAGCACCCAGGCAGAGGAGAGAGGTCCCGTAACAGACAATCTGGCTTCATGTCAGCAGAGAATCAGTCTGCATGTCATAGCAGAGAATCAGGCTTCACGTCACCCACCACTGCAACAGTCCATTGTCATAAATTTAGGCCCAGCACTAGTGTTGAGCGGCATGTCCCATATTCGAATTCGCGAAATTTTGTGAATATTCGAAAGAATATTCGTAAAATATTCGCGATTATTCAAATTCGTTATTATTTCGCATATGCGATAATTCGAATTTTCGCATCGCATAATACATATGCTATGCAAAATTCACATGTGCGCTAATGAAATCGCCTTACGAAGATTCGCAACTCAATTCAATCACTAATGTATGAATGCAATGCCCTTTGCCTCTGTTCTGGGACAAGTGTAGATATTCGCATGTGCGCTAATAAAATCGCCTTACGAAGATTCGCACCTCAATCACTTTCTAGGGAATGTGAGACTTTTGGGAATCAATCGAGATACAGTGGGGGGTGATGACAGTAGTTGACAGAGTACAGATCAATGTAATCTGTAAGGTGGAAAGTAAAATAAAAAATACGAATTTTCGTTAATCAAATTTTACGAAGTTCTACGTATTCGCGAATATGGTGCTATACTATATGAATGCACAGGCCTTTGCCTCTCTGTTCTGGGGACAAGTGTAGATATTTGCATTTGCGTTAATAAAATCGCCTTACGAAGATTCGCAGCTCAATTCAATCACTAATGTATGAATGCAAAGCCCTTTGCCTCTGTTCTGGGACAAGTGTAGATATTCGCATGTGCGCTAATAAAATCGCCTTACGAAGATTCGCAACTCAATTCACTAATGTATGAATGCAAAGCCCTTTGCCTCTGTTCTGGGACGTGCCGATATTCGCATGTGCGCTAATAAAATCGCCTTACGAAGATTCGCGCCTCAATCACTTTCTAGGCAATGTGAGTAAGATCTGAGCTGTTGGACCTTTGGGAAACAATCAATTATATGTGTACTGTAATTTTGTGGGGGGGGGAAAAAACAAAAACGAATATTCGTTTTTACGAATATATAGCACTATATTCGAAATATTCGCGAAATCGCGAAGTTGCGATATTCGCGAAAAAAATTTGCTTTTCGAATATTCGCGCTCAACACTACCCAGCACCCAGGCAGAGGAGAGAGGTCCCGTAACAGACAATCTGGCTTCATGTCAGCAGAGAATCAGTCTGCATGTCATAGCAGAGAATGAGGCTTCACGTCAGCCACCACTGCAACAGTCCATTGGCATATATTTAGGCCCAGCACCCAGGCAGAGGAGAGAGGTCCCGTAACAGACAATCTGGCTTCATGTCAGCAGAGAATCAGTCTTCATATCATAGCAGAGAATCAGGCTTCACGTCACCCACCACTGTAAGAGTCCATTTTCATAAATTTAGGCCCAGCACACAGGCAGAGGAGAGAGGTCCCGTAACAGAGGATCTGGCTTCATGTCAGCAGAGAATCAGTCTGCATGTCATAGCAGAGAATCAGGCTTCACATCACCCAACATTGGAACAGTCCATTGGCATATATTTAGGCCCCGGCACCCAGACAGAGGAGAGGTTCATTCAACTTTGGGTAGCCTCGCAATATAATGGTAAAATGAAAATAAAAATAGGATTGAATGAGGAAGTGCCCTGGAGTCCAATAATATATGGTTAAGGGGAGGTAGTTAATGTCTAATCTGGACAAGGGACGGACAGATCCTGTGGGATCCATGCCTGGTTCATTTTTATGAACGTCAGCTTGTCCACATTGGCTGTAGACAGGCGGCTGCGTTTGAGGCCTAGTATTTAGGCGCTGGGTGACCGGTATGGATTTAGTGACAGAATTAGACTTGGAAATGCACAGAAGCGTGTGTGTGTGAAGTTATTCTGAATGACCCAATGTGCACCTTCAATATTATATACCCTTTTAGGGATAGATTTCAAATAGCTCTGATATAGCAGAAACCACTAAATTATGAAATTGCTAAATTGGGAATTGTACTTCAACCCAGAACAAAAAATGTGCTTTGACGGACACTAAATATCTTGCCCAGCAACAACAGTACAGCGGTGGGTAACGAGAGATTTAGAGGGAATTAAATTTGAGGCCTAGTATTTAGGCGCTGGGTCACCGGTATGGATTTAGTGACAGAATTAGACTTGGAAATGCACAGAAGCGTGTGTGTGAAGTTATTCTGAATGACCCAATGTGCACCTTCAATATTATATACCCTTTTTGGGATAGATTTCAAATAGCTCTGATATAGCAGGAACCACTAAATTATGAAATTGCTAAATTGGGAATTGTACTTCAACCCAGAACAAAAATGTGCTTTGACGGGCACTAAATAACTTTCCCAGCTACAACAGGACAACGGTAACGAGAGATTTAGAGGGATTTAAATTTGAGGCCTAGTATTTAGGCGCTGGGTGACAGGTATGGGTTTAGTGACAGAATTAGACTTGGAAATACACAGTAGCGGGTGTGTGTGAAGTTATTCTGAATGACCCTATGTGCACCTTCAATATTATATACCCTTTTAGGGATAGATTTCAAATAGCTCTGATATAGCAGAAACCACTAAATTATGAAATTGCTAAATTGGGAATTGTACTTCAACCCAGAACAAAAAATGTGCTTTGACGGACACTAAATATCTTGCCCAGCAACAACAGTACACCGGTGGGTAACGAGAGATTTAGAGGGAATTAAATTTGAGGCCTAGTATTTAGGCGCTGGGTCACCGGTATGGATTTAGTGACAGAATTAGACTTGGAAATACACAGTAGCGGGTGTGTGTGAAGTTATTCTGAATGACCCTATGTGCACCTTCAATATTATATACCCTTTTTGGGATAGATTTCAAATAGCTCTGATATAGCAGGAACCACTAAATTATGAAATTGCTAAATTGGGAATTGTACTTCAACCCAGAACAAAAAATGTGCTTTGACGGGCACTAAATAACTTTCCCAGCTACAACAGGACAACGGTAACGAGAGATTTAGAGGGATTTAAATTTGAGGCCTAGTATTTAGGCGCTGGGTGACAGGTATGGGTTTAGTGACAGAATTAGACTTGGAAATACACAGTAGCGGGTGTGTGTGAAGTTATTCTGAATGACCCTATGTGCACCTTCAATATTATATACCCTTTTAGGGATAGATTTCAAATAGCTCTGATATAGCAGAAACCACTAAATTATGAAATTGCTAAATTGGGAATTGTACTTCAACCCAGAACAAAAAATGTGCTTTGACGGACACTAAATATCTTGCCCAGCAACAACAGTACACCGGTGGGTAACGAGAGATTTAGAGGGAATTAAATTTGAGGCCTAGTATTTAGGCGCTGGGTCACCGGTATGGATTTAGTGACAGAATTAGACTTGGAAATACACAGTAGCGGGTGTGTGTGAAGTTACTCTGAATGACCCTATGTGCACCTTCAATATTATATACCCTTTTTGGGATAGATTTCAAAGAGCTCTGATATAGCAGGAACCACTAAATTATGAAATTGCTAAATTGAGAATTGTATTTCAACCCAGAACAAGAAATGTGCTTGAACGGACACTAAATAACTCGCCCAGCTACAGCACTAGGGACAGATTTAGCTGGATATAAATTTGAGGCCTAGTATTTAGGCGCTGGGTGACCGGTATGGATTTAGTGACAGAATTAGACTGGGATATGGCCAAAAAATGAACAGACTATTGCTGGTTAAATGCACTTGGTGTGACAGCTTCACCCTGATGTAGGCTTTAGCCAAAAAACAACCACACCATTGAGGGTTAAATGCACTTGGTGACAGGCGCAGCTTGCCCCTGATTTTGTATATGGCCAAAAAATGAACAGACTATTGCTGGTTAAATGCACTTGGTGTGACAGCTTCACCCTGATGTAGGCTTTAGCCAAAAAACAACCACACCATTGAGGGTTAAATGCACTTGGTGACAGGCGCAGCTTGCCCCTGATTTTGTATATGGCCAAAAAATGAACAGACTATTGCTGGTTAAATGCACTTGGTGTGACAGCTTCACCCTGATGTAGGCTTTAGCCAAAAAACAACCACACCATTGAGGGTTAAATGCACTTGGTGACAGGCGCAGCTTGCCCCTGATTTTGTATATGGCCAAAAAATGAACAGACTATTGCTGGTTAAATGCACTTGGTGTGACAGCTTCACCCTGATGTAGGCTTTAGCCAAAAAACAACCACACCATTGAGGGTTAAATGCACTTGGTCGCAGCTTGTGCTGGCGCACCACAAGACACAAAATGGCCGCCGATCACCCCAGAAAAATGAGACTGACAAACGGTCTGTGCAGCCTAAAAACAGTGAGCAATTGAGGATCAGCAGCTCAATGATCCACAGCTGCAGATCGATCAGTTAATCAAGTCCTTTGGAGGAGTTAATCTGCCTAATCTCGCCCTACTGTCGCAGCCGCAACCTCTCCCTACGCTAATCAGAGCAGAGTGACGGGCGGCGCTATGTGACTCCAGCTTAAATAGAGGCTGGGTCACATGGTGCTCTGGCCAATCACAGCCATGCCAATAGTAGGCATGGCTGTGATGGCCTCTTGGGGCAAGTAGTATGACGCTTGTTGATTGGCTGCTTTGCAGCCTTTCAAAAAGCGCCAAGAAAGCGTCACAAAAGCGCGAAGAAAGCGACGAACACCGAACCCGAACCCGGACTTTTACGAAAATGTCCGGGTTCGGGTCCGTGTCACGGACACCCCAAAATTCGGTACGAACCCGAACTATACAGTTCGAGTTCGCTCATCCCTAGTGCAGACCCTTTCATTTTCAATGAGGCTGCAAAAGATGCGGACAGCACACAGTGTGCTGTCCGCATCTGCACTTCCGTTCCACGGCCCCGCCAAAAAATAGAACATGTCCTATTCTTGTCCGCAGTCATGGACAAGAAAAGACATTTCTATTATGGTGCTGGCCATGTGCGGTCTGCAAAATGCGGAACGCACATGGCTTGTATCCATGTTTTGCGGATCCGCAATTTACTTTGGCTTGTAACTCCTCCTCTTTTATTTTAGTAGTTTTTATGCCCTTCATTGAACAATAATTCCTAAGGATTTACATTTAAAAAAGCAGTGGTTACCACCACTCTTTCTTATCCACCTCAGTCATATTCATCTTTGAACCATTCATTTTCTGACAACCTAGTCTGCATTATGTCCTAACCATACCACTAAAACATCTCTCACCAAAGTTGTCATTGACCTATTAAGTACTAAATCTGAAGCATACTACAACATATTAATTTTAGTGTGTGTACAAATGTCAATCGCAAGAGAAGGGACAGCTGCTGCCAGACACCTCCAGGAGCACCTTATCTCCTGGGAGAACAAAAGGATCAGGCAAAAAAATTCACCCTATCCTTCCTTCCCCTGATATTATTTGTCGGGGGAGAGTCAGCAGCTACCCATACACATTACATTGTCCGCTGAACCACCATTGAAAAACTAAAGGAGGATTTGTATAGGACAATTTTTGGGCATATATCGGGAATGAATGTTCGTGTGAACGTTCGTTCCTGACAATCTGCCTGTCTAAAGGTGCAGCCAATCTTCTGATGAATGAGTAAAAAGCTCATTCATCAGGGGAAATTGTTGTTAGTGCTTGCAAGTAAATTATCATTTCTGGGCAGCAGATGGTGGTGATCTGCTGCCCAGAAACAATACAGTTGTATGAGGACGAGTCACCACTATTGCTACTCATACTGTGAAGTGATCGCTGCTTGTAAATTCAATGCTTCACCTCCACTGAGGGAGCAGCTGACTGTTGGGAAAATGTGCTTCCTTCCCGACAATCTGCTGCTCCTTTCCCCATCTAAATCCACCTTAAGCTGCCATTTGGCTTTCAATATCCTCTCCCAATCTTGAAACCCTGCTTGTGTTATTTGCTGTCTATCTGCTCCTTTCTTCCTCAAGCTTATTATGGACAAGACATTTTTTCTCTTTTACAATCTGTTCCCTCACCTAAGTTACTTCATCTGTTGACAACATCCCATCATCCAACCCTTTCCTCCATGGCTCACTGCTGCATAGGGATAATTTAATAATTAACTCTCCTCCCACTCAAATGTATACCTTATCCAGACAGATATAGACAGACCTATCAAGTCTTCTGCTTGACTTATCCATCTATCTCCTCATTCCTCAAATGTAGAGATGAGAAAATGAAACACATCGGTCAAAGAATTTGATTTGAGTCCAAAACAATTCTACCCAAATCAAAAGTACTCAAAATGGGCTGAAGATTGGTGTATGGCACTCTAAGTCTTCTAGTACTCATATTTTTTTCTTTTTTAATTATTTTGACTTTCTCCCCCCTCCCTTAAACTTTTTAACGCAAAGACAGTAATATTAATTAAAGTCATGACACTGACATATATAGCTATAGGTAACCACATGGTTGACAGTGTTGACTGGTAGGCTGCTAAGCTGACTGTCCATTCTTTGTATACACTGCTCCTGAGGAAGAGGGAATAATGGACACCTGAAATGCATTGAGCCATATATTATCGTCAATAAAGTGATTGATTTGAAGCCTTGCCCTCAATCTTCACCATTCTACATGCAATCCTGGCCGGGGGGGTTCAAAGTCTTGCAGGTATCTTGAGTTTATCCTGCAGACCACCCCCCAAAGAAGTGAGTGCATATTTTACTTTTAAGTGTCTTGAATAGTTTTTGGAACTTGCAGTATCGTCTTAGTATTATGATAACAGCTGATACCATCGCACTTTGATCCATATAGTAGATATCGGAGGCCATTTTATATTGTTACTTCGGGTCTTACCGCTCACTTATCACTTGATGTATATATACAGTACAGACCAAAAGTTCGGACACACCTTCTCATTCAAAATGTTTTCTTTATTTTCATGACTATGAAAATCGTAGATTCACACTGAAGGCATCAAAACTATGAATTAACACATGTGGAATTATATACATAACAGTCTTGAAGGAGTTCCCAGAGATGCTTAGCACTTGTTGGCCCTTTTGCCTTCACTCTGCTGTCCAGCTCTGTTGCCTGTCCTTAGCAGTGGTTTCCTAGCAGATATTCTACCATGAAGGCCTGATTCACACAGTCTCCTCTTAACAGAGATGTGTCTGCTGCTAGAACTCTGTGTGTCATTGACCTGGTCTCTAATCTGAGCTGCTGTTAACCTGCGATTTCTGAGGCTGGTGACTCGGATGAACTAATCCTCCGCAGAAGAGGTGACTCTTGGTCTTCCTTTCCCGGGGCGGTCCGCATGTGAGCCAGTTTCTTTGTAGCGCTTGATGGTTTTTGTGACTGCACTTGGGGACACTTTCAAAGTTTTCCCAATTTTTCGGACTGACTGACCTTCATTTCTTAAAGTAATGATAGTCACTTTTCTTTTTTTACTTAGCTGATTTTTTCTAGCCATAATACAAATTCTAACAGTCTATTCAGTAGGACTATCAGCTGTGTGTCCACCTGACTTCTCCACAACGCAACTGATGGTCCCAACCCCATTTATAAGGCAAGAAATCCCACTTATTAAACCTGACAGGTCACACCTGTGAAGTGAAAACCATTTCAGGTAACTACCTCTTGAAGCTTATCAAGAGAATGCCAAGAGTGTGCAAAGCAGTAATCAAAGCAAAAGGTGGCTACTTTGAAGAACCTAGAATATGACATATTATTAGTTGTTCACACTTTTTTGTCATGTATATAATTCCACAAGTGTTAATTCATAGTTTTGATGCCTTCAGTGTGAATCTACAATTTTCATAGTCATGAAAATAAAGAAAACATTTTGAATGAGAAGGTGTGTCCAAACTTTTGGTCTGTACTGTGTATATATATATATATATATATATATATACATATATATATATTTAATCACCGTGACATATTCCATCTTTTAGAGGCTATAATACTCTCTTGGCTATCCACTAAGCTCCAGGCTAAATTTCAAACCTGTGATTTCTCTTTCTATGAATACAGGGAGTGGCGCTTTACTATTGGTCTTTTTAGTAGACAGATAATACGCTTGGTGAAGTGATTCTTATCCATTATCTGTTTTCTATCTGCTATTTCTGCAAAGCATTGCCCGGGGTCATATGATCCTCCATCTTCATCTTCCCTGCCATGTTTCCCTCGCTATTGTACTGGATTTTGCTGCTGATTTGCCCAAAACAGATGGCCAAAACTTTGAATTCTTTTTGGAAATTCTTGAAGAATCAAGTTAATTTAGAATTGATTTGTTTTTCCTATTTAGAGAATATGATTAGAGATGAGCGAATTTTTCAAAAATGCGATTCGCTGGTTCGCCTAATTTTTGGGGAAAAATTTGGTTCAATCCGAATTTATTTGCGGCAAATTACATTAAAAAAACGCCTATTTCCTGGCTGCAGAGAGCCTTTATAGTGGTGTAGAACAACGTGCCTTGCAGTAACATGCATAGGCAGTCTGCTTTGGTAGTGAAATAATACTGTGAGTCCGTATGACATGCAGATGACAGGGGTCACTCTTAGAATCACTGCACACTTATTTGGGCACTCACGGGGCAAAAACTGACCAAATAACTCAAGTATGAACTCAGCCTTACAGGTCGATGTCAGCGTCAAGAAGAAGCGCACTCCTTTTACACCGTCATCAGCTGATTCCACATAGATGTCTACAGAATCTATTCTATTAAACTTTTAGAGTAGAGTCCCCTGACAGTGGAGAGGGTGTCAGCATTAAGTTTGTGTCGACATCACTGATTATTTTGCCTTTCCTCTGATCTGACAGAACAATAACCTACAAAAAATGGATCCTGTTAGTGGAGCATCCGCTTTCACTCGGTCATCATTTGGTCAGTAATTCATCAGTATTGCTAATGGCAAAAAATAAAATAAAAAAACAGGAGTGGATCCAAAACAGATGACACGTGAACAGAATATTTGCAAGTCTTCTGTGTTTTGTACCTACTCCTGCTTTTGGCTACCAAATAACAAGCTAATTCTGATGGGACCATACAGGCCTTACAGCTGCTACACAGACAGGATCCATTGTGCATCTCATTTTGCCTTCCTTCTGACAGATCAGATGAAGGGTCAAATAAATGATGATGTCAGCCAAGCCAAAAGGCTAAATAGTAGCCCCGTCATAAAGTAGGGAGGGTGGGAACAGCATGAGAATTCCACAGAGTCACCCTATAACATAGCAGTGAGGTGAAAGCAGCATGAGGAGACCACAGGGTGGCCCAATGACAGAGTCTGTAGCTGGTGGCAGCATCAGTAAGAGGCCACAGAGTGGCACAATGACAGTGTGGAGGTGGCGGCAGCATGAGAAGACCACAGAGTGGCAAGGTGACATAGTGTGGAGGTGGCAGCAGCATGAGGAGACCACAGAGTGGCAAGGTGACATATTGTGGAGGTGTAAGCGGCATGAGGAGACCACAGAGTGGCCAAACCACACAATCTGTATGTGGCGGGGCAGCATCAGGAGGCCGCAGAGTGGCACAATGACAGAATGTGGAGGTGGCGGCAGCATCAGAAGACCACAGAGTGGCAAGGTGACATAGTGTGGAGGTGGCAACAGCATTAGGAGGGCACAGAGTGGATCCAAAACAGAGATGACACGTGAACGGAATATTTGCAAATCGTCTGTGTTTTGTACTCACTCCTGCTTTTGGCTACCAAATCACAAGCCAATTCTGTAGGTGGTGGCAGCATCAGGAGGCCGCAGAGTGGCACAATGACAGATAGTGGAGGTGGCGGCACATCAGGAGGCCACAGAGTGGCACAATGACAGAATGTGGATGTGGTGGCGGCATCAAAAGACCGCAGAGTGGCAAGGTGACATAGTGTGGAGGTGGCGGCAGCATTAGGAGGCCACAGAGTGGCAATGTGACACAGTACGGAGGTGGGTCGCAATACCACTACCCGCTGAAGATGGTGAGTGAAAGAAGGGGCACTTGGCATCAGATGTGTGGCATCACGTGGGTAGCAGCATCAGAATAGTAGCTGAGGCAGATAGCCAGAAGAAACCAGTCTCTTTTGTCAAGGTGTTGGTGTGGCACCATGGATGATCTAGTCTGATGCATCAGTAATTGGTGGGTGGAAATCCTGGCTGATCCATGACTGATTCTTCTTGACAAAGGTCAGTCTCTCCACATTTTGGGTGGACAGACGAGATCTTCTTGGGGAAACTATGGCCCTCGCTGCAATAAACACCCGCTCTGATGCCACACTACTATAGGTGAGTAGTTTTTTCACTATGCGGGTGAAGAAAGCTGCTCATCAGCGACTGTACACTCAGGCTGCTGCTGATGGAGCTGGTACTGCTCCTGCCACCCCACCCCCTCCCAGCAGCCACGGCAGTGGAACGTAAGCGCAGAGGGCCCCACCAGTCAGACCTGCAAGAGGAAGGTTGATGTTGCAGATAGGCAGCAGCCAACTTACTACATAGGATGTCTCTCTCATCACCTTGTAGCTCCTCTAGCTACTCCTGTTCCTCCTCTCCTGTCACCTGTGTAGAAATACCACCCATTTCGCTACACATTTCTTGTGCTCCAATGTCCTCCTCCTCCTCCAGTTCAGCCCCCACAGGGCTCATGTGGCCTTGAGATCTAGGCGCCAAGTCTCCAGAATCTGTTCCAGGACATAAAGCAGTGGAATGACATTGTTCATCCCGTAGTCCTGGCGACTGACAAATACTGTGAAAGGGTCTGAGCAAATGGCAGGTGTCACGCATGAGCTGCCACTGGCTGACATCAAAGTTACACAGGGCGATGCTCCTGTCCGCTTGGATCATCAGGAAATCGTTTATGGTCTTTCTCTGTTCATACAGCTGGTCCAACATATGGAGGGTGGAATTCCAATGGGTGGAAACGTTGCATATCAGCCTATGTTTGGGAATGCCATTCTGCCACTGCAGAGGGTGTGCGTTCCTGGGCATTTTTAGGATGTCTTGAACATGGGTGGAAGAACCACTTGACAACCAGATTTAACACAGCGCCGACACAATGCTCTTCCCGTTGTCAGTCACCAAGGATCTGATTTTCAGTTGTCACGGAGAAAGCCAGGATTCGATTTCTTGCTGAAGGACATGGAGCAGTTCCTCCCCTGTGTGACTCCGTTCGCCCAGGCAAACGAGGTGCAGAACAGCTTGATACTGCCGTGCCCTGCATTTGTGGTATGCTGGAGGGGCACTGTGAATTGTCCCTGCAGTGAAGGCTGAGGACACGGTGGAGGATGAGGAAGCTGAGGCGGACATTGTTGCTGAACAATTGGCGTGGCAACATGGAGGCGGAAGCGGCATCACCTGGCCAAGTTGCTGTTGTGGCTGTGCAGGAACCACATTGCCTACAGCATATAATACGTCTCGCGGTGAGGGGACAGAAAAGGACAGAGGCAGGTTGACGGCAGGTGAGGGCACAGGGCCTGCTCCCAGGCCATGCCAACTAAGGTTTGTGTCTGACAAACCCATTGACTCTTGGCTGGGGGTGTCCGATGTCACTTGTGACAAAGTAGAAGATTGAGTCAACCATTCAAGAACCGCTGGGTTGCTGGTCACGACACGACCACTAGCTGACACTGGGAGCTCAGGCCTCTCGTAGTGACCCCTGCTGCCACGACCTCTTACTCTGCTGCGACCTCTGCCTATGCCAGAAACATTTAGGCCTCTGCTACTCCCTTGTGCAGGGCCTGGCACTTCTCTGCCTGACATACTGTTAGATAAAATAACCAAATGTTAGATCAAATATTTTTTATTTCACCACTTATACACAGCAAACAGGGCTTTAGAACATATCACTGCACCGCTAAACGGAAAATAAGCCCTCATTTTTTTAAACTGTTACAGAACAACTTTTCAACAGATAAGTGCAATGCAGGACGGCAAATATATTTTTATTTTGCCAGTAATACACGGCAAGCTGGGCTGTAAAATATCTCACTTCACCGCTGAACGGCAGTTAGGCCCTATTTTTTTTCTATTTTTACACTACACAAAAGGCTTTTCAACAGATAAGTGCAACGATGAACGGCGAATATATTTTTATTTTGCCATTAATACACGGCAAACTTGGCTATAGAGTATAGCACTGCACTGCAGAAGGGCAATTAGGCCCTAGGTTTTTTACACTTTTACAGAACAAACAGGCTTTTCAACAGATAAGTACAATGCAGGACGGTGAATATAGTTTTATTTTGCCAGTAATATATGGAAAACTGGGCTGTAAAATATCTCACTGCACCGCTAAACAGCAATTAGGCCCTAATTTCTTTCTCTTTTTACACTACACAAAATTATTTTCAACACATAAGTGCAACAATGAATGCAGAATATCTTTTTATTTCGCCAGTAATACATGGCAAACTGGGCTTTACAGTATAGCACTGCACCACACAAGAGGAATTAGGACCTAGTTTATTTACACTTTACAGAACACAACAGGCTTTTCAACAGATAATTGCAGCGCAGGACGGCAAATATATTTTTATTTCGCTAGTAATACACGCAAAGTAGGCTGTAAAATATCTCACTGCAACGCTTAATGGCAATTAGGCCCAATTTTTTTTTCTCTTTTTACATTACACAAAATGCTTTCCAACAGATACAGTTAGTGCAATGATGAACAACGAATATATTTTTTTTTCGCCAGTAATACACGGCAACTTGGGCTTTAGAGTATAGCACTGCACCGCACAAGTGCAATTAGGCCCTATTTTTTTTTTACTTTTACAGAACACAACAGGCTTTTCAACAGCTACAGACGTGGACAAAATTGTTGGTACCCTTTGGTCAATGAAAGAAAAAGTCACAATGGTCACAGAAATAACTTTAATCTGACAAAAGTAATAATAAATTAAAATTCTATAAATGTTAACCAATGAAAGTCAGACATTGTTTTTCAACCATGCTTCAACAGAATTATGTAAAAAAATAAACTCATGAAACAGGCATGGACAAAAATGATGGTACCCCTAGAAAACACAGAACATAATGTGACCAAAGGGACATGTTAATTCAAGGTGTGTCCACTAATTAGCATCACAGGTGTCTACAACCTTGTAATCAGCCATTGGGCCTATATATATGGCTCCAGGTAATCACTGTGTTGTTTGGTGATATGGTGTGTACCACACTCGACATGGACCAGAGGAAGCAAAGGAAAGAGCTGTCTCAAGAGATCAGAAAGAAAATTATAGACAAGCATGTTAAAGGTAAAGGCTATAAGACCATCTCCAAGCAACTAGATGTTCCTGTGAGTACAGTTGCACATATTATTCATAAGTTTAAGATCCATGGGACTGTAGCCAACCTCCCTGGACGTGGCCGCAGGAGGAAAATTGATGACAAATCTAAGAGACGGATAATCCGAATGGTAACAAAAGAGCCTAGAAAGACTTCTAAAGAGATTCAAGGTGAACTTCATGCTCAAGGAACATCAGTGTCAGATCGCACCATCCGTCGTTGTTTGAGCCAAAGTGGACTACATGGGAGACGACCAAGGAGGACACCATTGTTGAAAACGAATCATAAAAAAGCAAGACTGGAATATGCCAAACTACATGTTGACAAGCCACAAAGCTTCTGGGAGAATGTCCTGTGGACAGATGAGACAAAAATCGAAGTTTTTGCCAAGGCACATCAGCTGTATGTTCACAGACGAAAAAATGAAGCATATCAAGAAAAGAACACTGTCCCTACTGTGAAACATGGAGGAGGCTCTGTTATGTTCTGGGGCTGCTTTGCTGCGTCTGGCACAGGGTGTCTTGAATCTGTGCAGGGTACAATGAAATCTCAAGACTATCAAGGAATTCTAGAGAGAAATGTACTAGCCAGTGTCAGAAAGCTTGGTCTCAGTCGCAGGTCATGGGTCTTGCAACAGGACAATGACCCAAAACACACCGCTAAAAACACCCAAGAATGGCTAAGAGGAAAAAATTGGACTATTCTAAAGTGGCCTTCTATGAGCCCTGACCTCAATCCTATTGAGCATCTTTGGAAGGAGCTGAAACATGCAGTCTGGAAAAGGCACCCTTCAAACCGGACACAACTGGAGCAGTTTGCTCATGAGGAGTGGGCCAAAATACCTGCTGAGAGGTGCAGATGTCTCATTGACAGTTACAGGAAGCGTTTGATTGCAGTGATTGCCTCAAAAGGTTGCGCAACAAAATATTAAGTTAGGGGTACCATCATTTTTGTCCATGCCTGTTTCATGAGTTTATTTTTTTACATAATTCTGTTGAAGCATGGTTGAAAAACAATGTCTGACTTTCATTGGTTAACATTTATAGAATTTTAATTTATTATTACTTTTGTCAGATTAAAGTTATTTCTGTGACCATTGTGACTTTTTCTTTCATTGACCAAAGGGTACCAACAATTTTGTCCACGTCTGTAAGTGCAAAGCAGAGCGGCGAATATATTTTTATTTTGCCAGTAATACACGACAAACAGAGCTGTAGAATATATCACTGCACCGCAGAGCGGCAAATAGGCCCTAATTTGTTTCTAGTTTTACACAAAAGGCTTTTCAATAGATAAGTGCAACGATGAACGGCAAATATATTTTTATTTCGCCACTAAAATACGGCAAACTGGGCTTTAGAATATATCACTGCACCGCTGAGCGGCAAAGATATTTTTCCTTTTTACACTAATACATGCATAAAAGGGTTTTAAAGGGTTTCTGTCATCAGAAAAATCGTTATGTAGCTGGCTGACATTAGCGATGTGCTAATGTCAGCAGAACATAACTGTATGACTTATATCTCCCTGCCTGCCACCGTTCACGCTAAATAATGACTTTTATAATATGCAAATGAGCCTGTAGGTGCTAGTGGGGCGCTGCTGCAGCACCTAGAGGCTCCGTCCTCTCACCGTTTGGCACGCCCTTGTAAAGGTGATTGACATCCTCGGTCTCCTCCATGCCCCGCAAATCCTGCGCCTGCGCCATCCATTTTAGTATTAGGCACAGGTACAGTGAGTGAAGGACGGCAGGAGGCAAGCGTCCTTCACTCACTGCGCCTAATACTTTGCGGGGATTTGAGGGGCATGAGAGGATGGAGCCCCTAGGTGCTGCAGCAGCGCCCCACTAGCACCTAGAGGCTCATTTGCATATTATAAAAGTCATTATTTAGCGTGAACGGCGGCAGGCAGGGAGATACAAGTCATACAGTTAAGTTCTGCTGACATTAGCACATCGCTAATGTCAGCCAGCTACATAACGATTCTTCTGATGACAGAAACCCTTTAAAGCAGATAACTGCACCACTAGGTGACAAAGAAATATTTTCTTTTTCCAAGACTACACGCAAAAAAAGGGCTTTAAAATAGATAACTGCACCTCTTAGCGGCAAAGATATTTTTTCCTTTTTTCACTAATACATGCAAAAAAGGGTTTTAAAAAAGATAACTGCACCTCTAGGCGGCAAAGATATTTTTCCTTTTTCCACTAATACACACAAAAAATGGCTTTAAAACAGATAACTGCACCGCTGAGTGGCAAATATATTTTTCCTTTTTCCACTAATATACAGAAAAAGGGCCTTAGAACATATAACTGCACCACTGAGCGGCAAATATTTTTTACTTTTGCCCCTAATACATGATAAAAAGGGCTGTAATTTTCGCACTTCACCACACAACGGCTAACAAGCCAAAAAATGCTTTAGAACATATAACTGCACCGCACTAGGGCAAAAAAAAAAAATGTAGAAATAAACCCTGTTAATGCCTGTATTAAACAGCACTTGCACCCTAAGGCCGAATGCACACGTGGAACCACTGGCTGGATTCCTGCTGAGAGCAGGAGCGCACGGCGTCATTGTTTGCTATGACGCCGCGCGCTTCCTGCTGCCGCCGCAGTACAGTAATACACTGGTATAGATCATACCAGTGTATTACTGTATTGGCAGCAGGAAGCGCACGGCGTCATAGCAACCAATGATGCCACGCGCTCCTGCTCTCAGCAGGAATCCAGCCCGTGGTTCCACGGACCGCTCACAGCCGTGAAACACGGCTGTGTGCATTCGGCCTAATAAGAATGGTTTGCTGGAATTACAGAGCTATATAATGGCAATTTGTATCCCTGGTACTAATCAAATTTTTCCTGAAATTCAGAATGAATTCTACTTCGTCAGCTTTGATTCGCTCATCTCTAAATATGATCTCAAATCCTAATCTTAAAGGGCATCTGTCAGCAGATTTGTACCTATGTAACTGGCTGTCCTGTTGCATGTGCGCTTGGAAGCTGAAGGCATCTGTGTTGGTCCCATCTTCATATGTGCCCGGATTGCTGAAGTTTTAATATATGCAAATGAGCCTCTAGGAGCAACGGGGGCCTCAGCTATCTCCGCAGCTGCCACTTTGATTGACAGGACCAGGTGTGAATGTTTTCACTGCCTGGCCCTGTCAATCAAAGTGAAAAATAGGGTTGCCACAATACAAAGATTCAATGTCGATACCATAAAAAAGTATTGCGATACTTAATACTATTCGATTCCACGCAAAAGAAAAAGAAAACACTGCAAAAGCTGTGTGCATTTCACATTTTATGGAATGTCCAGGCTATAATAGAACAGTCCATTCCAGGAGAGGCAGCTCTGTTAGTATTAGGTACCCATCTGCAGAAGATACCTTGATGCCGGTAGATGCGCCCGACATACGTTTGATCAAAAATGAGCTTCCATTTTTCATGTATAGTCAGTATAGTACCACTTTATTCCAGAATAATCCATAATCCCTAGTTCTATTGTTTGCATGTGTAATGGTGTGCTGCTATATGTTTTAGACAGCATGTTCTGTCTAACAGACAAGCTGTTTGTTACTCATAGCAACCAATCACAGCACAGCTGTCATTTGACTACGGCCATTCTTACAATACTGTAGACCTATATTTACCAACCTGGTGTTCTTAAGCTGTTGCAAAACTTTAACTCCCATCATGTCCTGATGGGGGTTTTAGTTTTGCAACAGCTGGATAGCCACTAGTTGGTAGGTCTACAGTATTGTAAGAAGGGCCATAGTCAAATGAAAGCTGTGCTGTGATTTGTTGATAAGTAGAGATCGCCTTGCGGTTCGCCCGGGGGACATTTTGCTGTGAACTTTGCTCGTTCGCACATGCAAACATATGGCGATATTCGCACACTCCATATTTTTTTGCATAGGGCCGAACTTTAACCTATGACACACACACATCAGGTGGTACAGGACAGCCAATTGAGATGTTTCACCACATGGACACACTACCCTACCCTCTAAATAACTCCGATCTGGCAGCCATTTTACATTCTGCTTTTTGCCAGTGTAGGGATAGGCTGCTGTGTGGAGCAGGGACAGACTTTTAGGGACACCAAACGCTAGCTAATAGGGCCACAAAAGTACTTTTAAGGACTGGTATAGGTGTGCTATAAATAGGTGTGATATACTTATAATATAGTGCATTTGTATTGTGCAGCAGTTGTGTGCGGTTCTGCTGAGATACTGCAGCTAGATAGAGGGACAAACGCTATTTGAAGTAACTAATTGCAGCTGGTGTGATATACCTGTAGTCAACAAAAAAAAAAATGATTAGGGGTTGTGATATACCTATAATATACCTTTTAACATAGAAAGTATATTATAGTGCATTTGCATTGTGCAGCAGTTGTGTACAGTTCTGCTGAGATACTGCAGCTATATAGAGGGACAAACGCTATTGGAATAACTCATTGCAATTGGTGTGATTAAGGGGTGCAATATACCTGCTTCCACAAAATACTGATTAAGGGGTTTGATAGTTCTGCTTCCACAAAATACTGATTGAGGGGTGTGATACACCGGCTTCCACAAAATATTGATTGAGAGTTGTGATGCACCAGCTTCCACAAAATATTGATTGATGCCTGCGATACACCGGCTTCCACCAAATATTGATTAAGGGGTTTGATATACCAACTTCCAGCAAATACTCATTAAGGGGTTCTATATACCTGTTTCCACAAAATAATGATAGAGGGGATAGATATACCTGCTTCCACCAAATATTGATCGAGGCCTGCGATACACCAGCTTCCACTAAAAATTGATTAAGGGGTTTGCTATACCCGCTTTCAGCAAATACTCATTAAGGGGTTCTATATACCCGTTACCACAAAATACTGATAGAGCGGATTGACATAACGGCTTCCATCAAATATTGATTGAGGCCTGAAATATACCTGCTTTCACAAATACTGCTCTTCTATAGGGACTTTGTCACAGGGTCATTTTGAAAAGGAAGAGGCAGGCCATTCCGCAGGGGTGGTAGGGGTCGGGCAGGTGCACCAGGCCGGAGCTTAAGTGTGAAGTTGAAGAAGGTGCGTGTGATTACGTCAAAGGACGCAACAGAGTTGGTTGAGTGGCTCACTCAGCCTTCCGCGTCTGCACCCTCCTCATCCTTTGTATCTGCACCCTCTTCACTCTCTGCTATGTGCACCCCCAGAGAAACCACCACCATAGCCCCTCCACTGGAATCAGAGTAATTATTTTCCCATCCATTCCCAGACCTTACCGATGCACAGCCATTCTTGTCATTGGATCAGGAAGATGAGCAAGTAACGGCCACCACCCAGCGGTCCCATCAGCCCAAGGATTTTGGTCCCCGCTGTTGCTGCCTACTCCGAGATCTCTAATGTCAGTGGTGGTGAAGTTGACAATGATGACGTGTGGATGGATGTCACGTGGGTGCTCACAAGAGAGGAAGAGGAGGGGAGGTTAGAGGGAGAGACAGAGCAACAGAAAAAAGAGTGTAGAAGGAGAAGCAGGCAGAACTCACAGTGCACAGCAGGCAGAAAGCAGACTGAAAATGTATCTGGAGCTAGCCACCCACCATGTCACATCTGGCACTCCCAGAACACCAGCACATGGCTCCGCAATGTGTGTTTTTTTAACGTGTCACCATCTGCAGCCTGTGCTGTTAGCGCATAAGTCGCGGTAAGCCCAACACTTACCTAGGGACGACCATCTTAAGAAGGCACCTTGCCTCCCATCACCGAGCCCAGTGGGAGTAACACCATCAGAACCCACAAAGCCACACTCCCGACACACAACATCCTGCCTCTCTCCGCCCATTTTTCCTCCACTCCACCTTCCACCATGCGGTCGTCGCATTCTTCTGGTAAAAAGCAGGCTTCTGTGGCCCAAATAGTCGAACGTAAAAAAGTTGATGATGCCGGATAACTTTCTTGCCCAACGGCTGAACGCTGGCTTGTCGAAACTGCTAGCCTGCCAACTACTGCCATATAAACTGGTGGACTCAGAGGCCTTTAGAAAATTTGTGGCCATTGGCACACCGCAATGGAAGGCAAGTGAATGTACCTCTGGCACACAGTGTCGGTGCCAAG
Organism: Bufo gargarizans; assembly: GCF_014858855.1. Lineage (NCBI taxonomy): Eukaryota > Metazoa > Chordata > Amphibia > Anura > Bufonidae > Bufo > Bufo gargarizans. The sequence continues at coordinate 403,286,068 of NC_058082.1, forward strand.
ATACATCTGACCACAGACACGTGGTCTAGCAAACACAGGCAGAGAAGGTACATAACTTTTACTGCCCACTGGGTGAACCTGCTGATGGCTGTCAAGCATGCAACTTGTGGCACCTGTGTGGATTTGGTGTTACAGATTCCATGCAGACCTGCTTCTTCTTCTCCTCCTCCTACTCCATCCTCCGTCTCCTCCACAGCTGACTCCTTATTTTCCACTGCTACCGCCTCTTCCGCTAGACTCCCCAATTTCCCCAGAACCTATTCGATGTGCCAGGTGAGACATTGCCATGTTGTTCCTGGCCACCACCTACCCGTCAGACGTCTGATTTGTGACAGCCCGACGCACTGGAACTCCACCTTGTATATGCTTGATAGGCTGCTCTAGCAGCAACGCGCACTTAATGACTACTCTGTACGAACTCTGCAGCAGGACAGGTTCTGGGGAGCTTGGTGTCTTTTAACCGCGTCAGTGGCTGCTCATACACGACGCATGCAGACTTCTGCAGCCATTTGATGAGACCAGATTTGATGGTCAGTCTCAGCCAGTGAGCCATCAGTGACATTGTGCCTTACGCCTTCTTTCTGGAGCATGCATTGCGTTGTGTCATCGATCAAGACGTCGAGCAGCAGGAGCTGGAAGATGAGGAAGTCAGAATGCTGAATGAATTCCCAGTAGGGGAATTCCCAGTAGCCACATAATCACTTGTTATTTTCTGTACGGTGAATGCCTAATGTTTGGGGCCTGTACTCCACTGGCCTGAAGTAAAATTGTTATCCAATGACCGCCTAATATACCTCCAGCCACATAATCATTTGATCTTTTCTGTCCGATGAATGCTGTTTGGGGCCTGTACTACACTGGCCTGCAGTAAAATTGATATCCAATGACCATCTAATATACCTCCAGCCACATAATCCCTTGATCTTTTCTGTTCGGTGAATGCCTAATGTTTGGGCCCTGTACTCCACTGGCCTGCAATAAAATTGTTATCTACTGACCGTCCAATGTACCTCCAGCCACATAATCACTTAATCTTTTCTGTCTGGTGAATGCCTGATGTTTGACGCCTGTACTCCACTGGCCTGCAGTACAATTGATATCCAATGACCGTCTAATATAGCTCTAGCCACATAATCACTTGATCTTTCCTGTACGATGAATGCATAATTTTTGGGGCATATAATCTAACTGGGCAACAGTAAAATTGTTATACGGTGACCTACTAATGTACCTCCAGCCACATAATCACTTGATGTTTTCTGTCCGGAGAATGCCTAATGTTTGGGGCCTGTACTCCACTGGCCTGCAGTAAAATTGTTATCCAATGACCGCCTAATATACCTCCAGCCACATAATCACTTGATCTTTTCTGTCCGGTAAATGCCTAATGTTTGGAGCCAGTACTCCACTGGCCTGCAGTAAAATTGATATCCAATGACCATCTAATATACCTCCAGCCACATAATCCCTTGATCTTTTCTGTACGGTGAATGCCTAATGTTTGGGCCCTGTACTCCACTAGCCTGCAGTAAAATTGTTATCCAATGACCGCCTAATATACCTCCATCCACATAATCACTAAATCTTTTCTGTCAGCTGAATGCTTAATTGTTGGGGCCTGTACTCCACTGGCCTGCAGTAAAATTGATATCCAATGACCGTCTAATATACCTCCAGCCACATAATCCCTTGATCTTTTCTGTACAGTGAATGCCTAATGTTTGGGCCCTGTACTCTACTGGCCTTCAGTAAAATTGTTATCCAATGACCATCTAATATACCTCCAGCCACATAATCACTTGATCTTTTATGTCAGGTGAAAGCCTAATTTTTAGGGCCCGTACTCCCGTGGCCTAAAATAAAAAAATGTCTAGGCTCCAGCAAGGCACATTTTTGAGAATTTCCCTTTAAGACGCATAAAAATGGCCTATGATTAAAATACATATTTTTTGTGGAAATTTTTGTCATTGATCCCCCTCTAGTATGTCACTGTCCATGTTGTGGGAATATTTGTGCACTTCTAGTAAGTATTTGGTGGCTGCAAATATGACCTGAAAGTTTTTTAGGTTCACCTGACATTAAAGTGAATGGGGGCCGTCCCAGCCGATGTTCGTCCACCACTATTGATAAGGGCAAAAATTAAAGCTGTCCTGTGATTGGTTGTTATGGGTAATAAACAGTTTGTCTTTTAGACAGCACATGTAGGGAGTTGAGAGACAGATTAAAATGGAGGGGAGATGTAAGATCCAACAGACTTTATGGAAAGGGACACTCCCAAAACAGGTGCAAAGATGTTTCCTTTGTGAATGGGCACCTGGTGCAGTAGCAGGTTTTGCAAAGTTTGCACCAAGAGTTAGAGCGGCCATGCACATTCAATAGTTGTAGGTCAAACAATCAGCTATCTCCCCCATCTACCTCCCAGCTCCCCTACATACATACACATTCAGCTCAGACAAACATGTAATTAGGGGGAAAAAGCCACTGCCACAAACACTTCTGGTGGTGGCTTATCTCCCGGGAAAACAAAAGGATGCGGCAAATATTGGTCAATGTGTATGGGTACCTTAAAGAAAAAAAAACTAACAAATTATTTTAAAAATTGAGGATATTTTCTTTACCTCTCTAACTGGACCAAAGACAACAATGAGTATTTCTAGGTAAGTATTAGAAAGTATTTATATAGACAGATGTACACTCAGGCAATGCTGGGTATATACGCGAGTTCCTTATAAGTTAGAATGAGATATTTTGGTAGTACTTTATATATAATGATGATCTAAAGTGTCATCATATCACATTCCAATTTAAAGGTAACTAGCGTATATACCCGGCATTGCCCAGGTGTACATCTATAGAAATATCTTTAAATAATAGACGTTTATGGCATATCCATAAGATATCCTATTGTCTCTTGTGTATGGCTGACCTTAGAACTGCTGTAAGTAATTGTTCATAATCTGATAGGTATGTTGCGTCCAAAAAATATTTTGTCTTGTGCATAGATAATCCATGACGTTGTTTTAAGAGTCTTTGCTGTCCTGCTTGACTCTTGCAAATACTTCCATGCATGTGCAGCCGGAAGGAAGAAGGAAAGCTGCTTATAGAAACTCGGAATGAGACTTTGAAAGGTCATCTTTTGCTGACTCAGGTGTGATGCTGTTTTACCTGTACATTCACATCCAGCCTTATCCCTGTGTAGAATAGAATGATGTGGTTGTGGCTAAAATTGCCTTCACAGGTTCCTATATTTAGTTGAATGCCGAATAATGATAAATGTTTTACTCTCTGCTTTGAGCTATCATAGGCTTGGCTTTGGCTTTGCACACAGTATTATGTTTTTGGGATTGATGCAGACCACACCCCATTACCGGTTAATCCTGCTCATTTTTCTTCTGAGAAAGGATGAAATTATTGTGAAAATGTGGGTGCGTAATAGTATGCAACTTTTTTACAACACAAAACTGGTGCAAACAGCTTAGCGAATTGGAAATTAAGCTTTCCATTAATTCTAGAAGGTCACATTGCAGTTCACTTTGTCACTTGCTGACGTGCAGGCTGGCTACGAGTGCTTGGGGCTGTGTGCTGGCTAGGGTCTTCTGTATCTGAGCTGTCTGCATCACAGTGTAGTTCCTAACACTGCTTGCCTTGCAGTAACTGGTATTGCCACGTAAAAAACTGTACAAATAAAAACTACAGCTTGTCCTGTAAAGACAAACCCTCACATAGCTCTGTAGAATTTTTTGTGAAAGTGGTGAAACATTATAAAAACAATATCAATTTGGCATTGCTAGCAGAATAAGGGCTTTGTGTCATTTTTTGACTCGCATTAAACACTGTAAAAACAAAACCCAAAAAATCGTGGAGGAATTGAATTTTTTTTTTTTTCATTTTTACCACACAATTCACTTGAATGGGGTCCGCGATCTCTCCGTTCCGCAAAAAGATAGAACAAGTTCTATTTTTTTTTGTGCAACGGAAGCATGGAACGGAACCCCATGGAAGCAGTCCGTAGTGCTTCTGTGGGGTTCCATTCTGTGCTTCCGTTCCGCACCGCATCTCTGGATTTGCGGACCCATTCAAGTGAATGGGTCCGCATCCATGATGCGGAATGCACACAGCCGGTGCCCCGTGTCTTGGGGACCCGTCGTATGCGGGCCACAATATGGCCACGGAAGCACTATGGTTGTGTGAAAGAGGCCTAAATTAAATGGCACTGTTAAAAAATATAATCTGTCCTGCAAAAAAAAAATGCCCTTATACTACTATATGAAACAAAAAAAAATTCCAATTGTCTTGGAAGGCAAGACAATTATGTCTCTTGGAAGTTCCAGGAAAGACCATTGCATAGCCTGAGGGCATTGTAACTCTAGAGACCACTATATTACAAATAGTGATGGCCAGTTCTCAGTGTTCGAACGCAAACACATGCGATCTGCCATCTTTATTCACAAGTCCGGGGAGGCACAGGTAAGTCCTTACATGTGCCTGTGCACGAGCCGGTCTGAAATGAAATGGGGTCTCCGGGAGCAGGCTGTTCAGAGAACGGCCCCCGGCGGCTATTCTCGGAACTGCCTGCTCCCGGAGACCGCATCAAATATATTCTACATCTTAAAGCAAAGCTCAATTTTTGGAGGAATTTGCAATCAGTGATGGCCAAGTTCGCAGTATTCGCCCACGAACACATGCGATCTGCCATCTTTATTCACAAGTCCGGCGAGGCACAGGTAAGTCCTTACATGTGCCTGTGCGCGAGCCGGTCTGAAATGAAATGCGGTCTCCGGGAGCAGGCAGTTCAGAGAACATGTGTCTCGCGCTTACCTGTGCCTCGCCGGACTTGTGAATAAAGATGGCAGATCGCATGTGTTCGTGGGCGAATATTGCGAACTGGCCATCACTGATTGCAAATTACTCAAAAAATGTAGCTTTGCTTTAAGATGTAGAATATATTTGATGGAAGTAGTTCTGGGTGTAGCATCGTACATGAGATGAATGCTTTCAAGATATTTAGATTTCTTTCACACAGCACAATGATCAAGTATTGAATCACACCATGTACAAAAGGGTATTGAGAACTGATGCCCTCTACCATACCAAGTGAATTTCCAACCTGTTTGTGATCCCTTTTTAGGCCTTATGCACACGAGCGTTCCGTTTTTTGCGGTCCACAAAAATGGAAGCCCATTGTAGAAATGCCTATTCTTGTTTGCAAAACAGACAAGAATAGGACATGCTATATTTTTTTGCGAAGCCATGGAATGGAGCAACGGATGCGGACAGCACACGGAGTGTTTTTTCGCATCTTTTGCGGCCCCACTGAAGTGAATGGCTCCGCACCCAAGCCACAAAAAATGCGGCTCGGATGCGGACCACAACAACGGTCGTGTGCATGAGGCCTTAGATAGAGAATGGAATACTTGGCCGGGGTTTGCTGGCTGTTCATAGGGGACATGTGAGAATGGGAAATAATCGGTGTACTACTCCGTTAGCAGTGGATATTAGTTTTATTGCTCTATCGTTTCTTCAAAACATTGTAAATATTTGACTTTTTCAAAGTTTCTATTGCAGTTTTCATTGACTTGTAGGAAATACAGTTTTAGGGCTCATGCACATGGTCGTGTGCGTTCCACAGTTTTTTTTATTAAATTAATGGGTCCAAATCTGATCAGCGTAAAATGCGGATTGGATGCAGACCAAAACCACGGTTGTGTGCATGAGCCCTAAGGGCTCATGCACAAGGCTGTTGCCTGACCATTCCATGCATTGGGGACTCAATGTATGGGCAACATCTATGCGGCTGCCGCAGACGGATCTAATCCCATTCAACTTGAATGAGTTTGTGATCTTGCCGCACCGCAAAAATTAGAACATGAACGCAAAAATTGCTGGGGCCCTTATATTACGGCCGCGTGTGCATGAGCCCTAATAGATATGATATGAGATCTTCACACACAGTGACTTCCTCCCCAGGAAAATTTTCAGATTACTCAATTACCACAAATCTAATACTGGCATGTCAAATACAGTAGCACAACCTACAATCATATAGGGCCACGCCAGCATAGGACCAACAGATACAACTCAAATCACTTATTTATAATCCAATAGAAGAAAATACTTAAAGGGGTGTTCCATTTTAAATCTGGCCAGAAAAATGTGCTACCCGAAGAGCAATAAACATGCAACTGGTCCCCATAACAGCATACCACTGCCAAGGGCTAGTTCCTGGCCTGTCACATGTGCTAGCATCAGTGGTTACAACTCCCCAAGCTGCAGATGACCCAGCAATGACATGCTACTTGGGAGTACATCACATCTGAGACCAGTGAACGGCTGCAGCAGAGCACATGACCCCATCTTAAAATCTGAAGGCAGGTGATTGGAAGGAGAGTGGATCTGGCCCCTGGCACTGGAATGAAATGGCAGGGAGCAGGTGTCACGCCCTGCCCTGTGGGTGTTCTGAGGAGATCTGTTAGAGTTGCTGCACGTGACTCGATCTGACAGTTTGTTTTGTTGTGGGTTTGAACTGAATCCCACCTCCTCCCAGGTGTTGTTCTTAAGGTAATTGGTGAGGCTATTTATTCCTCCCTCTAGGGTGACGCTGGCTCCTTCGGTTGTTGAAGGAGCTAGGTGTCTCTTTCCCTCTTCCCTACAGCTGAGGGTTTGGTTCAGTGTGTTATAGTGTTAGGTACATGGGCATGTGCATATCTACCATTTAGATATGTACATGGGCATAGCAGCTTAGGGAAAGTGTTTCAGGGATTGCTAGGAGGTTACCACTTTGTTCTGTAGCATTTCAGGCCTAGTCAGTTGTTTTGTTTGCCTTGTCGTGTTCTGTTTCCCTTCCCTTATCTTACCTTCCGTAACATTAGAACCCGCCGTAGCGTCATTTTTTCCCTTGCTGTTTGCAAAATGGAAACTATTAATGCTTTGGTTGATTGCATTGTCTTTGGAGGTAGCTAACCTCCGCAATTCGGTTGCACGGTGTCAGAGAACTTTGTCCTCCTGTCCCTCGGGGTACCATGACACTTGAATTAGGGGCTGGAGAGGAGCCTATGCAATTAAGTCAGGTTACTTCTTGCTCTGGTAATAGGAATTTTAGGAAGCCAAATAGACTGTGTTACTTCTGTGGTCAAGAAGGTAATTTCATTAATGTGTGCCCTTTTATTAAACCTCAAAGTGGTAATGAAAAACAAATAGGGGATTCCTTCAAAGATAAAAAAAAAACTCTCTTACTCTTGGTAGTGTGAATGGGGAGTCAGAGCAGGCATAGTCGTATCCTACCTGCATTACCCAATGCCTCCTGCCTGCCATGGTGGTGCTAGACTCTGGAAATTTTGGGTTAAAGGTATTTGTTGACAGTGGCACAGGGGTTAATCTTATTGATTTTCAATTTCTTGGTCATGGTTTTAAAACTAGTGCATTAAGCAAACAGATACCAGTGTTTGCTATAGATTCCGCACCCCTCTCACAAAGATGTCTAACTCATATTGTTCAGGATATTCATTTGAAGGTGGGTGATTCTCATGTTGAGTTCTTTTCTTACTTTGTTATGAAAGGTTTGCCTGCTTCGATGGTTCTGGGTTTACCATGGTTGATAAAACATAACCCTACCATTGACTGGCAAACAAGAAAAATCTGTAATTCCAGTGAATTTTGTATGAACAACTGTCTTAGTGGATCTATTTCGGGGGTGTCCACTAAGGTGTTGTCTCAGTTTCTTTCCGAATTTTTCGGTCGTATTCTCGGAGGGTGGAGCTCAGGAGTTGCTCCCTGACCGAGAGTATGATTGTCCAGTCAATCTTATCCCCGGAGCAAAATTGCTAAAATCCCCGTTATATGATCTTTCTCAACCCGAAAGAGTAGCTATGAGCATCCCTTAGACCGTGCCTAAATTTTCAGGAACTGAATCTCATTATTGTCATTGATCCGTATCCCCTTCCCTTGATTCCGGATCTATTTGATCAGATTGTTGGTGCCAAGGTTTTTTCTAAGTTGGATTTAAGAGGAGCTTATAATCTGATCAGAATCAGGGAAGGAGATGAATGGAAAACGGCCTTCAATACCCCCGAGGGTCACTTCGAAAACCTGGTTATGCCCTTTGGTTTAACTAATGCTCCAGCAGTCTTTCAGTGCTTTATCAATGACATTTTTCATCATTTGGTGGGGAGGTTTGTTGTTATTTACCTTGATGACATACTAATTTACTCATCTGATATGAAGACTCATCAGGATCATTTGAGACAAGTGTTATTGATGCTTCGGGAGAATAAATTGTATGCTAAGTGGGAAAAATGTGTGTTTGCGGTTCAGAAGCTGCCATTTTTGGGGTACATGCTTTCTGCTGCTGGGTTTCATATGTATCCTGAAAAGGTCAGTGCGGTACTGGAATGGCCATCAAATTGGCCTTTGAAGAGTGGCGTCATTGGCTAGAAGGGACTACCCATCCGATTACAGTATTTACTGACCATAAGAATCTGGCTTACCTGCAATCTGCAAAGCCTTTAAATCCTAGGCAGGATAGATGGTCATAGTTTTTTTACCTGGTTCAATTTTGTGGTCACCTATCGCCCTGGGGTTAAAAACAAGACAAGTTGTTTGTTCCTTCTGAACTTAAATATAAGGTGTTCAAGGAACATCATGATACTGTCCTTGTGGGACATCCTGGAAGTAGATCCACTGTAGATCTTATTTCCCCGAGATTCTGGTGGCCAAGGTTGCATAAAAGTGTTGAGGGTTATGTAGCAGCTTGTGTGACTTGTGCACGCGCAAAAGTGGCTCACACTCGGCCATCAGGATCTCTTCTTCCTTTGTCCATCCCATCTCGTCCTTGGACGTATTTGTCCATGGATTTCATTACTGATTTGCCGAGTTCCTTTGGTGGCAGTGAACCTGCGGAACCATCTCCTTTGCCTCCTCCTCCTGTTTTGGTTGATGGTAATCTGGAGTTTCAGATCTCTAAAATTCTCAACTGATGTGTTCTTTGGGGTTCCCTTCAGTACCTGGTGCATTGGAGGGGATACGGTCCCAAGGAAAGAATGTGGGTTCCGGCTACCGATGTTAATGCTAACCACCTTGTCAATGCCCTGTGGGTGTTCTGAGGAGATCTGTCAGTTGCTGCACGTGACTCGATCTGACAGTTTGTTTAGTTGTGGGTTTGAACTGAATCCCACCTCCTCCCAGGTGTTGTTCTTTAGGTAATTGGTGAGGCTATTTATCTTCCCTCTCCCTATAGCCTTTGTGGGTTATAGTTCTGCCTTGTGTTTGCTCTGGAAGTTTGGTGGATTGTCTGCTCCAACACATCTCTAGATAAGTCCTTTTCCCGTTTTCCTTCTTTGTCTGTTTTTACTAGGCCTCTAGGGTGATGCTAGCTCCTTCGGTTGTTGAAGGAGCTGGGTGTCTTTTTCCCTCATCCCTACAGCTGAGGGTTTGGTTCAGTGTGTTATAGTCTTAGGTACGTGGGCATGTGCATATCTACAATTGAGATATGTACATGGGCATAGCAGCTTAGGGAAAGTGTTTTAGGCATTGCTAGGAGGTTACCCCTTTGTTCCCTAGCATTTTAGGCCTAGTCAATTGTTTTGTTTGCCTTGTCGTGTTCTGTTTCTTTCCCTTATCTTACCTTTTGGGCAGCTGGTGGGGGTATTTTTTTTTCTTTATGTAGAGCCCTATCCTTCCCAAAAATCAGTGTGCAAAACATTGCTACAGAAATGCACAGAAAAATTGTGTGCATCTATAGCAATTACTGGTAATTGGTAAATCATCCACAGGAAACTAGAGCACAAATTAGTGCATAGGTATAAAACTTAGGTCAGGTGCTATGAAACTACAACTCCCAGCATACACACTTTGCTTGGCTGTTCTCAGAACACCCATGCAATGCCTTATTTACACAGTCAGTGTTCAGTCAGTGGTTTCCATCAGTGATTGTGAGACAAAACCAGGTGTGGGTCTAAACACAGAACAAAACACAGGTGGTTATTACCCTGAGATGGTTCAGTACTTGGAGGGAGTTTTTGGTGGCAGTCCTTTGGATGGATGATGAATAGGCATGAGAGAACTTGCGTTCCAAGTTCATCGTACAAGGTTCGGGTTATCTGCAAATTCCGTTATGGATTCCGCTATAACTCATGGTCCATGGTAGTGGAATCCATAACGGAATTCTTAGATAACCCAACCCTTGCACGCCGAACTTGAAACACAAGTCCGCACTTCCCTAATGATGAAGTCAATAATCAGGCCCGTTAGTACCAATAAATAAATATATAAAGTATTTTTTTTAATAAATCGATTATGGGAGTAGTAGTACACATAGCAGCAAATGGCCCAGTTCAAAACTATGTCACAAGATCAGCAATATAACCTTTCCACAGCAGAAAAGTCTTTCTTCCATGATTGAATACCTTCATTATTTTACCTTTATGGTTCTGGATTTTCTAAGAAGATTGGTCTGTTTCCTTCAAGGGTACTCTGAGGATAAAGGATTTTCTCAGGCAGCTGTAGTCAGAGATAAAGGTTCTCTGGCCTCTAGCCTAGTTTTCAGGAGCTTGCACATGTAGATCTTGACTGTAGCTCTGCTAAGACTCCACAACTAATTAACCAGGGAGAGGACAAAGTCTATCGCCCTGGTAACCTAACTAAATCTGCCAGTGTTAACTACACAGTGCATAAAGAAATATGTGCTTTAACAACAAATTACAACATATAATTCAGCGCAAGTAAATTAACCCTTTTAATAGTAATTAACCCTTTGAAGTCATCCTCTGGGGCACTGGCACAGGAGTGTGCATACTGCCTGTGCAGCAGGTTCAATTGCACAGGAGCCCGGTTATAGCACAGTAGCAGAGAATCTAGTATGGGATGTATGATATCTCTACTGTCAGTGCCCATCTCTACCCTGAAAGTACAACTGGTACTAATAAGCACATACTGGCACAGAGATACATGTATGAAAATTGCATGCACATTTTTTTTGATTCTTAAATATGATATGTAACAGTGTTTAAATATGATATGTAACAACTACTTGCATATATCTCTTCATGGACGTTTTAAAATATCACATCTGCATGCCTATTTGTGCAGCTGTATGAGTGGGAAGTCCACTTTTAACGACAGCAGGGCTCCTCATAGGGAAGGCAGGAACGGTTTCTCAATGAGCAATGTGTATAGAGATCAGAAAGAGGCAATGCCTCTTTCTGACCCAGTCCCAGGGGTCAAGTGTTTGCTAGTGGCCGGGTATTTGCACAAGCTACTGGGTCTTATCAGACCCAGATGACCTCTGCAATAAGGTTGCACAACAATGTACAAATGCTCATTGGGCTGTATTCCCCCTGTAAATGGGGTAATATGTCAGCCCCAGTTGCAGGAGAAATCAGCAATAAATACATAAAAAAGTTATGACTTTCAAAGATGCAGGTGCTAAAACAACAGAAAATGAGCATGGTCAGGAAGGGAAGGTGGTAAATGGCCCAAGAAAGGAGGTGGTGAACTGGTTAAACATGTATCCTATGGTGATCCTGTTCAAGGTGGCCATCTGCATTGCCTCACCAGTGAATTATGAAAATAGAGATACAGGTTAAAAGCCAATGCACCAAGGGAAACAAAGTCAAAAAGAAAAAAGGAGGAAGGTGAATAACATAATATATTACCCACCATACAAACTGGATGAAATCCAGATGAATAAACAACAAGTAGATAGTAATACCCAGGTGGCCGCCTTCTCGAGCACTCAACATTCCAACAACAATGCCAGAAGCTGTGCAGTAATATATATTTATGCAGAGAGAAATTCTGCCGAGAGTTGATACATGAAATAAAAGCATAGATAAGGGGAAGCACATCACCTGTGTCCCACACCTTTCACACCAAGTTCGGCTGCAGTTGGAACTACAGAAGGTATGTGGAGGACAAACCACACTTCTTCAAATGTAGGTTATCTTTATTCCCACAATGTGTTTTAGGGAACTAATCCACCCCTTCAAAATCTTATGGATACAGACCGCTCAAGTGTTCCTTTTTTGGAGGGATGATCCCTCTTTTTGACCCAGGTCCCTCTGTTCCTCTCTTCTCCATAAATGTCCCTTTTTGATCTGAGGTATAGATTTTCATTACTGCATTTACAATATTGATCCAAAAAGTGTTTGTCTGGTTCCTATCAATATATTAGAGCCTATCTTGTATATTATTATTTGATGCAATTTGAATTTTCGAAATTTCTATATTCAGATCATTTTTGCACTATTTTGTAAGAGAAATCTATTGAAGTGTATAAATACACAGGAAAAATGGATCTTTCAAGCAATGACCCATAATTGTCCCTCCAATTTTGGAAGTGAGACTGGAAGATGGCTGTGCTCCTTGGTTATGAGCTCATATTTATGTTCTTACTCCTGATGTAAGGGATGGATTCGTTTCCTGAAATGAAAAAAAGATAACCCTTGATAGAGAAGTGTGGTTTGTCCTCTGCATGCCATCTGTGGACTCCAACTGCTGGAGATCTTGGTGTGAGAGGTATGTGACACAGGCTATGTGCATGAGTTACACTAGGTGGTGTCTGTGCTTTTATTTCATGCGTCAACTCTCAGCAGAGCGTTTCTCCTCATATATTGTTTTTTCTTGCTTCCTGTATTCCTGTGCGCTCAACTTTTGTCTTCGCTTCAAAAATCTTCCTCTGAGTTGAAACTTAACGGACCCCCTTATAGTCTAGGTGGTCTGTAGGCGCAGTTCGGATAGGTTATGTGCCAAATCCATCCTTTCTGCTCTTCTGTTCCTATAACAGAGCAGGAGAACGGAAAGGCTGAACGCTGATGTGAACTCAACCTAAGCAGGCGCAAGTTTTGGAAGTTTTTTGAGGCTGAAGTGAATGGCATTAGTACAGTAGCAGTTCAATGTGACCAGCTATGACAGAATTTTATTTGGCCATAAAACTGGTTACAAATATGTATTACAATTATTTTGCTTTACTATTGTGTGATTTTGCTTTTTCCAAATAGCTACAGCCGGATGCTGTAGAAGAAGACAGCAACATTTTTAACAGAGGCAGACCGCACTAAGTGTTCACAGTTGAGACTTCCCTGTCCATAATACAATGCAGATATATCTTTATAAAGCTGCCGCCGGGGGTAGCAATTTCAGGAACTCTGAAAGCTCATTCATCTTTCCCTTTATGCACTTAGATATCACTATCCACTGAACCCCTTTAACTCACGATTGCAGCACAATTTCACTTTGAACCTGTGTCATTCTTTCTTGGAAACGTATGAGACAATTACACAGCACATCCATGCAAACCTTCTCAAAGAAGATTGAAGAGCCAGCTCCTCCATTTCCATGAAAATGACTACAATCTAATATTATACATGAATCTGTCATGGCCCAGATTTCCTAGACCTGCACCAGATCTATCACTGGGGCTCAGCCTGGGTAATAAATCTGTTGCAGGGATATTTTTGTCTAGCTGTCTACCTACTAATTTGATTGGCTAATGCCTGATTCACACACCAGCGTCAGTGATGCATCCGTGAAGATGTCCCTGAAGGATCCGTGTTTCGTTTCTTGCTCTCCGTGTGTCATCCATGTTTTATGGACACTGTAAAACCTGAAAATTAATTTCAGGAAGCATGGATCAAATACAGATGGCATCTGTGTTACAGATCCATAGACTATAATGGGTGTGACGGACAAAATAGATCATGCTTCCATGAAAAAACGACCGTGCTAAAACACAGATGTGTGAATAGACACATTAAAATCAATGGGTACGTGTGCTGTCTGTGGAGAACACGGACAGCACACTTCTGAATCACTGACGTGTGAATGAAGAATTACTTTGAGACAGAGTTTTACACCAAAATGGTGCATCTAAGGCTGCACCCATTTCACACAAGCACCGTCTTTTTTCCTATGAGCCCCACCAGCTTTGTGAACAAGTCAGAAAGAGTGTAAATTGGGCCAAAACTGTGTCAAATTTTAGGAGCAGACAAATTAGTAAGTCTTGGCCATTGTCTATGGTCACAGTCACTTATTTCCATTCAGAGCTGACAATTTTCAATATCAGAATTTATTATGTGTGATTTTATAAGGTACATGCACACGAGGAGGATATTTCCACTTTGGTGGCAGAATTTTCAGTGAATCCATGTAAAATCCACACCAAAATCCTCATGTAATGCATTTGGATTTGATGCGGATTTCACCCCTCATATTGAAAGGAAATATGGGAACTGTATTGCCATGCTGTAGGATCTGACATTTGCACCGCATGTCAGTTTATGCTCAGACAATTTCCACTGCAAATTGATAAGATCTGTATTAGGGCTCGTTCACACGACCGTTGGTGTCCCGTTCCCATAGTGTGGACCGCATTTGCAGATCCGTAATACACAGGAACCGTTCCGTTGTCATTACGCACCATGGATGCGGACCCATTCATTTCAATGGGTCCGCAAATCCAGAGATGCGGAACGGTGTGGAATGGAAGCACGGAACGGAACACTATGGAAGCACAACGGAGTGCTTTCTGGGGTTCCGTTCCGTGCATCCGCACCGCAAAAAGATAGAACATGCTCTATCTTTTTGCAGAAAGGAGGGATCGTGGACCCATTCAAGTGAATGGCCTAGGAAGAAACCTAAGCACTTACAAAATGCCACAGTCTTATCATACAGCTGATCAGCAGGGGTGTCGGGAGTTCCACTTCCGACAATCTGATATTGATTAACTATCCTGAGGATACGCCATCAGTATTAAAATCCCGGAGAACTCTGTTAACCTGCCATGACATACAAGAGCTTAGCCAGCACGATCTCCGCAGAAGGCTGCCACTTACTGACAACTAGAGATGTCCCAAACTATTCGCCGGCGAACAGTTCCCGGCGAATATTGCATGTTCGCGTTCACCACGGCGGGCGAACATATGCGATGTTCAGTCCGCCTCCTATACGTCATCATTGAGCAAACTTTGACCCTGTACCTCACAGTCAGCAGACACATTCCAGCCAATCAGCATACCCTCCCTCCCAGACCCTCCCACCGCCTTTTAAAAAGCAAGGACAGCATCCATCTTAGATTAATTCTGAAGCTGCAGTGTCACAAAGTTGTAATCGCAATGCGATTAATACAGGTTATATTAATCGCATTGCGATTACAACTTAGAGCTGGGTTCCTAATGGTTATATTGCTAGAATACAACGAAGATTGAGAATATAGTGCTATATTCGTTGTCAATTCTAGCAATACAACCATTAGGAACTCAGATCTAAGTTGTAATCGCAATGCGAATAATGCAGGTTATATTAATCGCATTGTGAATTCAACTTAGAGCTAAGTTCTTAATGGTTGTATTGCTAGAATATAACGAAGATTGAGAATATAGTGCTATATTTGTTATATTCGTCAATTCTAGCAATACAACCATTAGGAACCCAGCAGCTCTAACTTGAATTCGCAATGCGATTAATATAACCTGCATTAATCGCATTGCGATTACAACTTTCTCAAATCCGACAGTACATTCTAGCGTGGAGCCGTTCCCATGGTGATGGGGACGCTCCATGAGCACGGTAGTCAGCAGAAGCACTAAGTTGAAATCGCAATGCGATTAATTCAAGTTCTATAAATCGCATTGCGATTTCAACTTAGAACTTCTGCCGACTTGCGTGCTCATGGAGCGTCCCCATCACCATGGGAACGACTCCATGCTAGAATGTACTGTCGGATTTGAGAAAGTTGAAATAGCAATGCGATTAATTCAAGTTTTATAAATCGCATTGCGATTTTAACTTACCACACTCTGCGTCAACTATGTAATTTTCCATGGGAGTTTTGCCATGGATCCCCCTCCGGCATGCCACAGTCCAGGTGTTAGTCCCCTTGAAACAACTTTTTCATCACTATTGTGGCCACAAAGAGTACCTGGGTTTTCAAATTCGCCTGCCTATTGAAGTCCATTGCGGTTCGCCCGGTTCGCACGTTTGCGAACATTTGTAGAAATTTGCATTCGCTATTCGCGAACGGAAAATTTTATGTTCGCGACATCACTACTGACAACCGGGCTCCAGCTGTAATGGCTAGGAACAGAGATAACTCCCAGCTGTTCAGCCCCTAGATGCCATGGTAAGTTGTGACCGTAGCATCTAGGCAGGCACAATAACAGGGTTCCGACGCATTGTCATAGCAACCAGAGGCCTAACACCTAATGCCATGACCGTATGCCTATTTGGCTATGTCACAGGCACAGCCTGTCATTGTTATAGGCGATACGAGGTATATCAATACATTATAGAAGAAATCAATTGATCTCATTGTGACGTATGTAAATGATAATAAAGTGTATAAAAAATAAAAATATATAATGTTTCCTGAAAAAGTGATTTTATTTTCTAAAAGTTAATAAAAACACACACACGGTATCACCACATTCGTCACAACCCAATAAATAACAATAAATGTGCTATTTCAAAAATATGGGAAACAAAATAAATGAATGCAAAAAATAGCAATGGAATAGATTTCTTCCCATTCCCAGCCCCACAAAATAAAAAATGTTGATCAATAACTCCCATATACCCCAATTAAATCTAAATGTTAAATTCCAAAAGAATAATCACACATACAGTATGGCTATACAAATGGAAAAAATAATGGCTTTTGAATCTTGACAACTTTTTTTTTGCTTTAGATTTGCTATAATTGGGCAAAGTAGCAAATAAAACAAAACTATACATATTTGGTATTGCCATAATTGTACTGAGCCATTCAATAAAAGTAAATTGCTAGTTATGTCACACAATAAATGTTGTAAATTTAATGTGCAAAGAACTATTGCAGAATTGCTTTCTTTCCCATTACCCCCCAAAAAGTTAATACAACGTAAAAGGGGTTGTCTGACTTCAGTAAGTGGCATTTATTATGTAGAAATGTTAATACAAAGCACTTACTAATGTATTGTTATTATCCATATTTCCTCCTTTGCCGGCTGGATTCATTTTTCCATCACATTATACACTGCAGCTCAGATACAAGGTGTCTGGGACAGGAGCTGCTGCGCATGCGTGCTTATGTTCGCTCCCACACTCCCGTTCACCAGAGAGGCTGGCTCTTTTCTAGTGTGCATTCGCGACCACTGCTGATGCATTGTAGGGTGGTCTGTAACCATGGAAACGAGTAGTGTATAATGTGATAGAAAAATGAATCCAGCCAGCAAAGGAAGCAATATGGATAATAACAATACATTAGTAAGTGCCTTGTTTTAAATTTCTCTACATGATAAATGCCATTTGCTGACGTGAGACAACCACTTTAATTAAAAAGATACAGTATATGTGCGTCAAAATGATATCACTGAAATACACAATTCTTCTGCAGAAAAATCAACCCCCTCATACAGCTACAGTGACCTGACGTGATATTATTCTGAAAAAGTAGTAAAGCATAAAACAAAAACTAAAGATATTTGGTGCAATTGTAATTGGGGGACCTGAAGAATAATAAATAAAAATGGTGGTTAAGCCTCATTCACACGTCCGTGTCCGAGCTCAAATCCGTGAGCAGGTGGTCAGTGATGCATCCGTGAAGCTGTCCGTGAAGGATCCGTGTTGGGTCTGTGTGTCCGTGTTGTATCCGTGTTTCACTGACACTGAACAGCTGAAAAATAGTTTTCAAAGCATCTCTTACTAATGATCCATGAAACACGGACCCATAGTGGGCGTGATGGATTCGTGAACACGGACAAAATAGATCATGCATCCGTGCTGAAAACACTGACCCACGGACAGTGCTAAAACACTGATGTGTGAATACACACATTGAACTGAATGGGGACGAGTGCTGTCAGTGGAGAACACATACTGCAAACGTCCGCGAAACACTGACGTGTGAATGAGGCTTAATGCTACTAATTGTACGGCACAAAACATAAAACACAAAATCATTGGCAGAATTTTTTTTTCTGTTCCTCTCCCTAGAAAGAATTAGTTTACTAGTTAATACAAAAAGTTAGATGTACTTAAAAATGATGCCAAAATAGAGTTCATCCTGCACACGCTGTCATACAGCTGTGTGAATGGAAAAGTAAAAAGAATTCAATAATGCAAAAGCAAAACAATTCATGTGACCTTAAAGTGAACCTATCATCTCCCTTAGGCCTCTTTCACACTACAGTATGTCCATTTCAGTGTTTTGCAGTCCGTTTTTCACGGATCCGTTGTTCCATTTTTTTGCTTCCGTTGTGGTTCCGTTTCCGTTCCGTTGTTCCGTTCCGTTTTTCCGTATGGCATATACAGTATACAGTAATTACATTTAAAAAATTGGGCTGGGCATAACATTTTCAATAGATGGTTCCGCAAAAAACTGAACGGATACGGAAGACATACGGATGCATTTCCGTATGTGTTCCGTTTTTTTTGCGGACCCATTGACTTGAATGGAGCCACGGACCGTGATTTGCGGCCAAATATAGGACATGTTCTATCTTTTCAACGGAAAACACATTCCGTTTTTTTGCGGAACCATTGAAATGAATGGTTCCGTATACGGACCGTATACGGACCGCAAAAAACGGACCGCAAAACGGAAAAAAAAACGGTAGTGTGAAAGAGGCCTTAGGCCTCATGCACAAGACCGTATCTGCTTTTGCGGTCCTCAAATCGCGGATCCGCAAAACATGCATACCGGCCGAGAACCTGCAAAACAGACAAGAATAGGACATGTTCTATTTTTTTGCAGAGCCGTGGAATTGGCTTACAGATGTGGACAGCTGCTGATATCAGTGTATGTTACTACACTATGCTGCCCTCAGCATAACTACAAGCTAGGCTAGGTACTTAACTGCTATGTTAACGTGTTGCTATGGGTTACCGTTTTTTTATTCCGTTGCAGTGGTCACTCTACCTAAGTTGAACTGTTGAATTGCCGTGTGACTATAACCTACTAAAAAATACGCCAGTAGGGGCTCGTGAACATGACCAGATGTTCACTCACAATGAATGGCTCTCAAACTGAAATGGCTAAAACGGATGCCAAATACAGTACCTCAGCCTGTTAAAGTGTAAGAATGCAACACTCGACTTCACCTATAGCACTCACTTCTCCCAAGTCCTAATCAGTTGCTCTTGGTACTCAGAAACCCCCACAACTTGAGTAGAGCAGAATCACATTATCAGATGGTCGCAAGACAAGCTATATGAAGCACATAGACCACAATTACAAAGTAATAAACTCACCGATAGATGAGAGAAAGCTAGAAGAGTCTGGCATTGGAACAGATGGCGGTGGCACACAGGTGGAGACCAATGAATATAGAGGAATAAAACCTAGCAGAAACTGACCCTGAACTGCTAGGTCTATAAGGCCTCATGCACACGACTGTCCGTGCGCTTTCAACAATTTGCGGAACGGGCGGCCCATTGTAGAAATACCTATTCTTGTCTGCCAACGGATATTTTTTTTGTGGGGCCCTGGAACGGAGCAACGCATGCGGACAGCACACGGAGTGCTGTCCGCATCTTTTGCAGACCCATTGAAGAGAATGGGTCCGCACCCGAGCCGACAAAAAAATGCGGCTCACATGCGGACCACAACAACAGTCGTGTGCATGAGGCCTAAGACAGATTTTTTTTTTTTTAAACCCAAACCACTAGCAGAAAGCTGAACCTAAAACAAAGACAACTACAACATTGTGGTTGCACCCCACGATGCACCAAATAAAGTCAATGGACTAGGTTTCAAGATGATGGAAACACTTGCAGGTAGCATTCGCTATACTCCACAAAGAATCACAGAAACTAAAGATATTTAACCCCTTAGTGATCACCAATATGCCTTTCTACAGTGATCACTAAGGCTTAGCCCTCTTTCACACGACCGTATTTTTTTTTTCTTCGTTTACGGGCCGTTTTTTTGCGTTCCGTATACGGTCCGTATACAAAACCATCCATTTCAATGGTTCCGCAAAAAAAACAGAACACCGTATGTTTGTCGTTCCGTTTTTGCGGAACAATCCATTGAAAATTTTATTCCCAGCCCATTTTTTTCTATGTAATTACTGTATACTGTATATGTCATATGGAAAAACGGAACGGAAAAACGAAACGGAAACAAAAAACTGAACAACAGATCAGTTTAAAACAGATCGCAAAACACTGAAAAAGCCATACAGTAGTGTGCAGAAGGCCTTAGGCTGTACGGCCTCTTTTTTACAGCGGCGCCGGGTCTAAGCGCAGCATGGGTCTCCCATGCAGTTGTGAACAGGGGCTAAGCTCTAACAGCCCAGGCCAGCAGGAGTGCCAATCCAGGCTCTTTAGTCCCTTACATGCCAACGGGCAATGGCGCCTGTCACGTGTAATTGATTAGAGAGGGAGCAGACTACCTCCGTATCCCATTGGCACCCCGCAAATGGCATTGTGGGGTGTTGATGTGTGCATATGCAGGCCGGGACCTAGTATAGACTCTAAGCCTGCCTTGAGGGTTTTTATTGCACAAAGTAGTAAAACGTTAAAAAAACTATATGTATTTGGTACAGCTGTAATTGTACTGACCCAGAGAATAAAGTTACTGTGTTTTTTATGTTGAAAAATGAATGCCACAAAGTTAACCTAAAAACTCAGTGGCAATATTGCTGTTTTTTCTCATCTCCCTCCCAGAAATAATAAGTTAGGCATCTTTCACACGACCGTATGTTTTTTTTTTTTGCGGTCTGTTTTTCACGGATCCGTTGTTCCATTTTTGTTTCCGTTGTAGTTCTGTTTTTCCGTTCCGTTTTTCCGTATGGCATATACAGTATGCAGTAATTATATAGAAAAAATTGGGCTGGGTATAACATTTTCAATAGATGGTTCTGCAAAAACTGAACGGATACGGAAGACATGCGAAGTACATTCCTTATGTGTTCCGTTTTTTTTGCCGACCCGTTGACTTCAATGGAGCCACATAAGGTGATTTGCGGGCAAAAATAGGACATGTTCTATCTTTCAACGGAACAGAAAAACGGAAATACGGAAACGGAATGCATACGGAATGCATACAGAGTACATTCCGATTTCTTTGCGGAACCATTGAAATCAATGGTTCCGTATACGGACCGTATACGGAACACCAAAATTGGCACGTAAACAGAATCATCTCGTGTGAAAAGAGGCCTTAATCAGTAAGTTATGTGTACCCCTAAATGGCACCATTAAAAACTACAACTTGTCCTGCAAAAAAACAAGCCCTCATACAGCTACATAGATGGAAGAAAAGTTAGACCTCTTGGAAGGCTATAATGAAAAAAAAAAACGCTAGGTCAATAAGGCCCAAAAGAGGCTGGTCACTAAGGAGTTAAAGGCATAACAAACTGCCAGGAAACATCAAACTAATGCCTCATGCACATGGCCGTTGCCGTGGCCATATCGCGGCCCGCAAACAGCTGGTCCGCAATATGCGGCCACCGGCCGTGTGCTCCCCGCATCATGGATGCAGACCCTTTCACTTGAATGGGTCCGCAATCCGGAGCTGCAGTGTGGAAAGGAGGAGAAAAATGAGTGCCCTCATAGTAATTGTCACGAGGGTGTCAAGAGCCACGCCTGACTCCGTTGTACCCGGGGTCAGGAGGTCGCAGCGGTTGGCTGCACGCTCTATGTCAGATAGGGAAGTTTCCTTATTGTAGCTTTCTGGGTTTGCTTTACAAACCCTTTTGGCTCACTCAGGGATCCGTAGCTCCTTCTCTCAGCTGTTCCTTGTCCAGCACTCCCAATCCTCCTTATATTCCCTTCTCACACTTCTCTGGTTGCCAGATATAGAGCTTCCTGCCTGGACATCTATTCTGACCCACTGGAGCTGTGTTGCTGCGTTCTCTGAGTGTTGCCTTAGAACGCTACCCTCCGGATCCCTGTTGGACCTTTGTGGACAATTGTTGCCGTCCACCTGGGTGTTTGTGTTTGTCTGTGTTTGTCTGTCCTCTCCCTGGTGTTTCCCTCTTAGTGCAGTGGTGAGGACTAGCGATCCCACCGGCCCGTTCATTATCTAGGGCTCATTTCAGGGAAAGCCAGGGTTTAGGCACGTGATCGCCGCACGGGTGAGGAACCCGTCTAGGGACGTCAGGGCAGGCAGGTGCCAGCTGCAAGGTGAGTTAGGGGTCACCACCTTTCCCTCTCCCTTGGGCAGGGCTTTCCCTGTTTTCCTCCCTGTGCGTGTTGCCGGTCATTACAGTAATAGTGTGTCACCGCCAGTTCTTTGAGAAGGTCTGGAAGACGTTCTTCTCTATCTCTTGTATGACGTTCTTTGTTTTGGTTTCACTTTGTCATCTCCTTTCCTTCTGCCAGGTGTCACTTATTTAGACTAAACGTCTTCCTTTATATTCCCTCCCATACTGCCTCACTTTGCAGTTTA
This sequence comes from Bufo gargarizans, assembly GCF_014858855.1. Lineage (NCBI taxonomy): Eukaryota > Metazoa > Chordata > Amphibia > Anura > Bufonidae > Bufo > Bufo gargarizans. The sequence continues at coordinate 403,308,431 of NC_058082.1, forward strand.
TAGTACTTCCTGGATGAAGGTTTCACTGCTGGAGGCTTCTGCTGATGTTTGCTCAGATAAGTCTTTTCCTTTATTGTGTTTCCTTGCTGACTTGATTCTAGGTGATCCTGACTCCGCCCGTATTAAGTGCAGGGAGCCGGTGGTCGTGTCCTCTCACTATTATAGGGTTTTCAGGTGTCACACAGTCTTAGATACGTGGGCATGCAATCGTCTACCATTGAGACCCTTGCATGTGCATAGAAGTCAGGGAGAGCTCTTAGGGTTTTAAACCTCATCTATATGCTCCTTAGTTTGGAAATAAGCCAGTCGGTTGTCATCCGTGACATTGTGCTTCTCATAATCCCACTTCTCATAGTAATTTCCTTCTAGAATGTCCTCATTAGTAATACTGCCCCCTACAGTGCCCCCAACAGTGATAGTGCTCCCCAAGAATACCCCCATTAGTAATACTGCCCCCTACAGTGCCCCCAACCGTGATAACGCTCCCCAAGAATGCCCCCATTAGTAGAAGAGCCATCCAGTATTAATAATACCCTCACAGAGTGTCCAGTAGAAATAAGGCCCCCTATTGTTCCCCCAGTTGTAATAAAACTCTCTACAGAGCCCTCAGTAGTAATAATAATGTTCTTAGTAGAAATAAGGCGGATCTATAAGTCCCTCCTATAGAGCCCCCAGTAGTAATAAGAATGCCTATAATGTCCCCTGGAGTTATAATACCACTACTGTTATAATGCTTACCCTGAAGTTCCCCTCCACCCCGTGGCCATCCTCTCCCTCCACGTCGCCTAGGTCCAAAACAACCTTGATTAGATGGTCCCCCGTATGTCTTGGGGTACGAGTCCGTATCAGACGAATCGATTTCCGAGGAGGAAAGCCCTGAGCCAGCCGTGGGTGCCTGTCCCAGTGTGTATGCTCGATTTTCCCTAATCTCACCCAGATCCCTGATAAATTGTCTGTGTTTACGTTCCTTTATTAACCCCTGGAATCTTTCAACAGAGGATGTCTCGCGAACTCAGGGCCTTCCTTAAATTTAAGGGCCGCCTCTATTTGTTCTTGTAGTTTCTTGGAGGTATGATCAAAAAGCTGTTTCTCCTCCTCTAACAACAAGCCCATAAGAGTCAGGGAGCTCTGGGTGAGAGTATCCTCCCACTTGGTCAGTAATGCCGGTGAAGAAATCAGCTGGTCTGACCCAAGCTCAACAGACGCCCTGATGACTTGGGGGGGCAGGACTAGGTGAGTATTTCATTAATATGATACAGCCATCACTACTATAAGGGGAGGGGGGGGGCACTAAGGGGACATAACAACTATGTGAGGGCATTAAACAGCTATTTCACTGTATTTGGGAACTAAGGGGCCATAAATACTGTGTGATGGCAGCAATAAATAGTAAAGCCATGGCACTCCAATGGATATTTTCCAGTACTTTTTTTAATACACCTAAATCAGTGGCAGGTGACATAAAGGTACTGGAAAATATCCATTGGAGTGCCGTGGCTCTACTATTTATTGCTGGCAACTACGGGAACCTCTGGAGCGGGATCCAATGCTGCAGGCACCACCACAAATTGGAACTACTGGATAATCAGTGAGTAGTGCTGTCTTAGGGCTCTTTCACATCTGCGTTATAGTCTTCCGGCATAGAGTTCCGTCATCGGGGCTCTATGCCGGAAGAATACTGATCAGGATTTTCCTAATGCATTCTGAATGGACAGTCCGTCCTTCAGGATGCATAAGGATGTCTTCCGTTCCGGAACGGAACGTTTTTTGGCCGCAGCAAATAGCGCAGCATGCTGCGCTTTTTGCTCCGGCCAAAAATCCGGAACACTTGCCGCAAGGCCGGATCCGGAATGAATGCCCATTGAAAGGCATTGATCCGGATCCGGCCTTAAGCTAAACGTCGTTTCGGCGCATTGCCGGATGCGATGTTTAGCTTTTTCTCAATGGTTACCATGGCTGCCGGGACGCTAAAGTCCTGGCAGCCATGGTAAAGTGCAGTGGGGAGCGGGGAGCAGCATACTTACCATCCGTGCGGCTCCCGGGGTGCTCCAGAGTGACGTCAGGGCGCCCCAAGCGCATGGATCACGTGATCGCATGGACACGTCATCCATGCGCATGGGGCGCTCTGACGTCATTCTGGAGCGCCCCGGGAGCCGCACGGATGGTAAGTATGCTGCTCCCCCGCTCCCCACTACTACTATGGCAACTAGGACTTTAATAGCGTCCTGGGTGCCATAGTAACACTGAAAGCATTTTGAAGACGGATCCGTCTTCAAATGCTTTCAGTACACTTGCGTTTTTCCGGATCCGGCGTGTAATTCCGGCAAGTGGAGTACACGCCGGATCCGGACAACGCAAGTGTGAAAGAGGCCTTATTGTTACATTGTATACTGTGAGATGACACTAAAAGGGCCATCTATTGTATGGGGGCCCTTAGAAAGCATAACAACTGCGTGTGTTCAATAAGAGAGCACACTTACTGTGTGAGGGCACTAAGGGGGCAGTAAAAGGGAATAACTATTGTGTGGACACACAAAGGGGACTGGGTAGCATTGGGTGTGTAACACTAGGCATAGGGCAGTGTTAGGGCTGTTTCACACAAGCGAATCCATTGTGTGAATGTGATCCTCTGCTCCGGACTTGCAGGAGCGCACGGCATTATGATTTATAATGCTATGTGCCTCTGCTTGACCTTGTTTCCACAGAATCATACTGACAGCTTTATGTCACTATGATTCTGTGGAAAAAAGGCCACGCAAAGACACATAGCATTATAAATCATGATAATGTTGTGCGCTCCTGCAAGTCCAGAGCGGAGGATTCCCACAATGGACTCGCTCGTGTGAAACAGCCCTTAGGTTACTTTCACACTTGCGCTTTCCCTTTCCGCTATTGAAATCCATCATAGGATCTCAATAGCGGAAGAAAACGCTTCTGTTTTGCCCCCATTCACTGTCAATGGTGACTGAACTGAACGAAACGGAATGCACCAAAATGCATTCCCTTTGGTTGCACTCCTATCATAGACATGAATAAAGCTGCAAGTAGCGTTTTTCTGTCCGCAATGTGGTGAGGAGCAAGACGGATCCGTCCCCCATTGACTTTCAGTGGAGTTCATGATGGATCAGTCTTGGCAATGTTAAAGATAATACAACCGGATCCGTTCATAACGGATGCAAATGGTTGTATTATCAGTAACGGAGGCGTTTTTTTCTGATCCATGATGGATCCAGAAAAAAACACTGGTGTGAAAGTAGCCTTAGGCTACTTTCACACTTGCGTTAACATTTTCTGATATTGAGATCCGGAAAAGGATCTAAATACTGGAGAAAAACGCTTTCTGTTTTGTCCCCATTTATTGTCAATGGGGACAAAACTGAACTGAACAGAACAGAGTGGAATGCTCTAAAATGCATTATGTTCCATTTGGTTGCGTTCCCATATCAGAGAGCAAACCGCAGCATGCTGCAGTTTTCTTTCCGTCTTTCGGATGCGGAGCAAGACAGATCCGGCATGACCCCTAATGCAAGTCAATGGGGACGGATTCGTTTAACTCTGACACAATCTGACGCAATAGAAAATGGATCCGTCCCCCATTGACTTTCAATGGAGTTCATGACGGATCCGTCTTGGCTATGTTAAAGATAATACAACCGGATCCGTTCTTAATGGATGCAGATGGTTGTATTATCAGTAACAGTTAGCGTTTTTGCTGAACCCTGCCGGATACAGCAAAAGCGCTAGTGTGAATGTAGCCTTAGAGGTGTAGCTTAGTGCAAAGTTGGGATGTATGGTAGAGTGGTGGCTTAAAACCCCTTCCAAGTATACGGCATATATAGCTAACTACTAGAGGAAGGCTCATACATAGCCCTGGTAATAAATCCATGTACGTATGCAAACGGAAGACAATCTCAGGGTGAACAAATCTCAAAAGGAGGCGTAGAAATCCCCAGATACTAGAGATCCATCGCCTACAGGTATTGAATGAATCCTGTATCAGTGGAAAATTGCCCCCGTCTTTGATGGAGGCAATTATTACACTGATTTTGAAGAAAGGGAAGGATGGAAATAAAGTTGAGGCCTACCGACCTATATCCCTGCTCAACGCAGATTATAAGATAATTGCCAAAGTCCTCGCAAATAGACTAAAAAAGGTAATAACAGGTTTAGTTCATACAGACCAGACAGGGTTTATCCCCGGGCGACACATTCAGACCAATATACCGAGGACTTTCCTGAATGTGCAGATGGGGGGGGGGGGGGGGGGGAGAGGACCACTCCATCCTGTCCCTAGACGCCGCCAAGGCTTTTGACAGAGTGGAGTGGCCCTTTCTTTGGCAGACCATGTATAAGATGAATCTGGTTCAAAAGTTTGTCGGATGGGTTAAAATGTTATACAACGGCCCAGTGGCTAGAATTAACATCAATGGGGTGATCTCCCCCGCCGTCTGCTTGCAGCGCGGGACATGACAGGGTTGCCCACTCTCCCCACTTCTTTTTGCAGTCTTCATGGAACCCTTGACATGCAGAATCAGAGCCGATCAGGGGATTGTGGGATTCGGGTGAAGGGCGCGGGGGACAATAATCAGTTTGTATGCGGATGATGTATTGCTTTATCTAAATGACGGGTGTAGAAATGCCCCTCGTGTCATGCAAATAATAGACGAGTTCGGCCGGGCGGCCGGGTATGAGATAAACTGGTCTAAATCCGTCCTCTTGCCTCTGAATCGTGTACCCCCTCAAAACGACCTAAAGGTAAAAATCATTTCCCCACTGGATCACCTGGAATATTTAGGTAGTCAATTAGGGATTATAATAAACTAAATATTATTCCCTTAGTAAACAAAGTAAATGATAAGATTAAGGTCTGTCAGAAACTGCCCCTTTCACAGATTAATAGAATCGCACTGATTACAATGATACTGTTGCCCTGGATACTGTACGTGGTCGGCCCCTGCCCCGTCTGGATAGAAGACAGCGTCTTCAACCTGATTGACAGATTGAGTAACGACCTGATATGGGGCAGGAAAAGGGGTCACATCAAGTTACAGTATCTGTGTTTGGCTGAAATCAATGACGGCCTTGGCCTCCCATATTTTCAAAGTTACTAGATATGTTCACAGTTGCAGTGGTGTATTAATACGGGGGATGGTTTATTGATATCTTATATCAATAGACAGCAGCAGCAGCCTATACAGAACATATTTAGTATATTGGAGACCGGACTCTTGGGTCGTGATGAATATACTTGCCCCATTGGCTCAATGTTACAGAAGGTTTGGAACAAAATAAAGGCTCTTTTGCAGGTTACACATGCCCTGGAGTTCACCCCGTTATGGGACAACCCCTTTTTAACTGAGTTTTTAGCCCTAAATGACAATAATTACTGGACCCGGAGAGGGATCACGATGCTGTCACATATATGCACCATGGGAAAATTGAAATCAATAGGGGAAATATTCCACGAGACACCGATTACTGCGCTAAAATATTATAGATATGCCCAACTTAAGCATGCACTAGCATATACGCGAAATAACATTTCTCAAACACTAGGAACGCAGACACTGTTAGTTTTCTGTTATAATTCATTTGGGTTTCACAAATTTACAGTAGATTAATAAAGGAATTAAGCACTGTTATTAAATTTAAAAGTGTTGATAAATGGGAAGCGGACATAGGGGAATGTAATTCACTTCAACGGAGGGAGATATACCAAAATATTAAGAAGGCCTCTCTCTCACGACAACACCGTCTGATGCAATTCAAAATAGTACACCGACTTTACCTCACCCCGGGTCTACTATCTAAAATTCATGGGAAAAAGGGAAAAGCATTTTGTTGTCTTAAATGTTCTTTTGCAGACGCTGGATAAAATAGGTTTTGATTGATACGAGAGGAGGGAGATTAGTACTACCTCGGGGTACTTTGTATGTTTGTATGTTGACAGGCCTAGCAGGCAAATATGCTATGTTAGAACCCCATTAGTATGTATGTAAGTGATATTATATATTAGGAAATGTAAAAGAAATATATATGTACTACACTCCTTCCTTCTAATATATTTGTATATTGCTTTTGTTTCAAGAAAACCAATAAAGATATTTGAATACAGAGATCCATCGCCTTCCAAAGGGGCACAACACAGCTCACACTGTAAACATTAGTAAAATAAATTGTAGTTTTCCTCGTCTTAGTTGCAAAAATAGCACATTAATGTTGAAAGAGAGTGATAGACATACAGTCACAATGAGAAAATATAAATTCTATTATTATCTTAGGTGTAGGTTTGAATATGTTGTATATGTTCTACAATGAATGCGCAATTTGATCTACAGTATGTGGGCGAGACTACAACTGAATTGAGGATCTGCTTTAATAATCATAAGTCTTCTATCCATACGAGTAAATGTTCCTAGACATTTTTAAGAGGCTGCATATGCTGTATGTGAATCAATTGAGGCATTGCATTATTAATCATGTTCCTCCCATCAGAAGTGGGGCCAGAAGGGACAAACACTGAAGAGACGTGAGGGCGAATGGATTAGTATACTGGATTAGCCACATCCAAAAAGCCGGAATATTGACTATTCCTTAGGGCCATTCGTATAGACATTTCCCTGATGCACACACTTCTAGCTACACTATATTGGTCTAATTCAAGCATTCACTGTGAATTGGGGTTTAGCTTTAATCATCCATTTAAAATTGTTATTTATATGTCTGTGTAAATTGTCTTTTGGCATTTTGGATGCTAATAATAGTGATAATTATACATATTTAGTGTTTTGTAAATTCACTAGCCCCTGGTTATTTTTCATTGTTATTTTGAGGAGATATAGCCTGAAAATGGTTGTAGGTTTATAGCTCTCCCTTTTGTATAATTCAGGTATAGGAGCTGTGCCCCATTTCTCCATTAGATTTGATTTCTCTTGAGAGCACACTTGTGGACTTTTACACAGTGCAAACCATTTTCTAAGGCATTTGGAAGTGGAGTGATCTCTAGTATCTGGAGATGTATAGACCTCCGTTTTAGATTTGCCAACACTGGGAGTGTTCTTTGCATATACCAGGGATATGTATGCTGGACCGGTACAAGGATTTTTGCCAACACAAGTGAAGCTGCATTTAGACCTCAGATCAGCCCCCCATGTCAGCCATCAGCCCCCCATGTCAGACATCAGCCCCCATGTCAGCCATCAGCCCCCCATGTCAGCCATCATGCCCCCATGTCAGCCATAAGCCCCCCATGTCAGCCATCAGCCCCCCATGTCACATTTCTACCCCTAAAGGCCTCCGTGTCACATTTCTCCCCCTCCTTGTCACATTTCACCCCTTCAATGTCACATTTCTCCCCGTCCATGTCAAATCACCTATGTCATATCAGCCCTCAGATTTCTCCCCCTCCATCCATGTTGCCACATTTTTCTCCCTCCATCCATGTTGTCATATTTATCTCCCTCTCCATCTATGTTGTCATATTTCTCCCCCCTCCATACATGTTGTCACATTTCTCCCCCTCCATCCATGTTGTCCCATTTCTCTCCATCCATGTCAAATCACCTATGTCATCAGCCCTCCATGTCACATTTCTCCTCCTCCATGTCCACAAGTTATGTATTTAAAAAAATTAAATTTTCACCCTGGTGCCGCCTCCCCCCTTCTCTCCGCCCTCAAGCAGCTGCTTTGTCTGCTTTATTATAGAGCCGGCCCTATATGTATGATCCTTCCCCTATTAGTTAAATCCAACTAAGGGTCCATTCACACATCCATGTGTGTTTAGTGGATCCACAAAGCACGGAAATCGGCAATGTGCGTTACGCATTTTGCAGACCGCACATCGCCGGCCTTAATAGACTATGCCTATTCTTGTCAGCTATTGCGGACAGACCATGTTCTATTTTTTTTCAGGATCGGAATTGTGGACCCGGAAGTGCAGGTCTGCAATTCCGAATCCGGGCCCCATAGAAATGAAGGGGCTCCGCAATTCCGTTCCGCAAAATGCGGAATGGAATTGCGGAAGTGTGAATGGAGCCTAAGGAGAACATCTACATGGAATTTATATGTTCTCCCTGTGTTCGTGTAGGTTCCTTCTCACACAAGACACACTGAAAGGGAATCCAGATTATGAGCTTCACTGTGTACAGTGAGAAATGCCAATGTCTGTAAAGCACTGCAGAATGTGTTGGTGCGCTATACATATATATATATATATATATATATATATAAAAAGAAGGATGTATATGTGTGTATATATGTATGTATGTATGTTCCGCGATCACTCAAAAATGCAACCATCAATTTCAATGAAACTTGTGTACAGGACACCGGGGGTGGGTCCTGGACGGGTGCTATATGGCACCACTGTTTGGACTATGGTCCATTTAAATAGAGGTAGAAGGTTCAGGGGGTCACCCAAAAGTGGGTGAAAAGTTCCAGGCAGGCGCTAATTCAGAGAGGACTGGCTCGCAGTCTTCTCTATCTTAGTAAAGGAGTTTGGGGCCTGGAATTTTGGAGGCTCCAAAGTGTTATTTGGGTGGGATGAAGCCTCCACTCCTAAACCCTGGAAGCCAGCGCACAAGGGGTTAAGATCTCACAGACAACCACCCATTAAAGCAGGAAGTGATGCTGGAGGGTGTGGGTTGGGAGAGTGCACCTGTGAGGATAAGATGGAAGTCTGCTAGCTGCTCAGAGAGGACTTTTGAGTAGTTTGGAAGGGAAGCTGTGTCTGCAGGGAAGGTCTGAAGGACCTCTACTAAAAACGTATGTGCCTTTCTTTTGGTTGTTTTTCTGAAGAAAGACTGTTTTCCTAATTTATGCTGGAAACAAGCAGGACTTTTGTTGTGACGGTTTGGATGCTGAAGAAAAGCTTTCTTTTGTTTTGTTTGGTCACCAATAAAGACCCTTTGCTTTACTGACACGGTTTTTCACACTTGTCTCGCGGAGCTTAAAGACCCCAAAGCTTACAACTGGTGGAGGATGCGGGCAAAGTGCATTTGCAGGCGCAAAAAAAACGTTTAAAACTGACATTTAAAGAGACAGTATACTTATGGCATGTTGTGGGTAAAGTCAGCCCAGGCGTTACAAACAGCAGACAAAGGCATGGAGGAGGTCGTTAAGGCTTTGGCACAAGCCACTGTGACCCAGCAGCAAGCCACTGTGGCCCAGCAGCAAGCGTCAGCAGAGTCAAACCGTCGCCATGAGGAAGCAATGGCTCAGCAGCAGCAGGCCCTGGCACAGGCTATAGCTGCGCAGCAGGAAAATACACGGCTGCTATCCGCCCAGCTTACGGCCCAGCAGGAGTCCACTCAAGCACAGGTGGCTGCCTTGCAGGAGGCCGTACAGCATCTGGCTCAGGGACAAGCGCAAGCGGTCGTTGCCGTTAGCAACCCAGTGTCTGTTAGAGCCAGCCATTTTTTGCAGAAACTAACACCCAGCGATGACGTGGAAGCCTTTCTTACCACCTTTGAAAGGATAGCAGAGAGAGAAGCGTGGCCCCGGGACCAATGGGCCGGCATTATATCGCCTTTTCTCACTGGTGACCCGCAAAAGGCCTATTTTGACCTCCCAGCTGACCTCCTATTTTGACCTCCCACATCAAAGACTATGAACGTTTAAAAGCTGAAATCCTGGCCCGCCTGGGAGTGACCACAGCTGTCCGGGCCCAGAGGGTGCATCGCTGGCGGTACAAATCAGACCAACCACCCAGGTCCCAGATGCATGAACTAATTCAGTTAGTTAAAAAATGGCTGCAGCCAGAAAAGTTGTCAGGTCCACAAATGGTGGAACGAGTGGTGATGGACCGGTACCTACGGTCCCTACAAGATGACCTACAGCGCTGGGTAAGCCATGGAAACCCTACTAATGCTGACCAGCTGATCGAGCTGGTTGAACGGTATACCGTGGTGGAGGACCTGCTTGGGCCTGCCAAGCGTCGAGAACCCACGCCAAGGACACCCAGACCAGCCACCAACCTGAGGAGAGAAGCCTTGCCAGATGTTGGCGTCCGCAGGTTTACACCATCTGCCCTAGAACCACGGAGGTCGGTTCCTGTACCAAAGATGGGAGACATACAATGTTGGCGATGTCGGTCCTGGGGGCATACCCGGGCACAATGCCCACTGCAGGAGGAGCCTATGGAGTGCGGAACCGGTCGGAGAAGCTCCTTCTATGTGCGAAGTGTGTGTACCACTCATCTTGACCTGGCTGCAGGACGGTTTGAGTGTGAAGTGTGGGTGAACCACCTTCCTGCCAGGGCCCTCCTGGACTCCGGTAGCATGGTAACATTAGTACATGCCAGGGTACTTGGGAGGCTTAGACCAGTGACTAAAACTCTTCGGGTGGTATGCATTCATGGGGATACCAAGGAGTACCCCTTGGTTCCGGTGACTGTCTCTTATGGCCGTGCCTCAGTTACACAGGAGGTCGGGGTGGTAAACAGTTTAATTCATGACATCATAGTGGGGCGGGACTGTCCACTATTTCTGGAACTATGGAACGAGGTGCAAATGGCACCACCGGGGGAACTGGGGGCACTGGGCCTGGAAGGGACAGGGTCCGAGGGGTCCGGAGCTGAAATACACCCCTCTGATATAGAAATACCTACCATTGATAATGAAGTCGCAGGGAATGCTGATGTGGAGGCTAATGCCCCTGACCCAGGTCTTAAACCCGGGTTGATCTCTGAGAGGGGGGAGGTCTTCCCGTTACAAGTCATGCTGGGGGAGGATGACGAGGAGCTCTCCCCAGTTGAGGAGGATGAAGGGGAAACATCCTCAAGGCCAGTACATCCAGATCTAGATGTGTCCAGAGGTGCATTTGGTACCGCCCAATTACGGGACCCTGCCTTGGTCAATGCTCGAGAGCAGGTTTCGGTTGTTGATGGGGTCCCACAAATGCCAGATGCAGATCAGAGGTTCCCTCACTTTGCGTTGAAGGGGGACTTACTGTATTGAGTGGCTGAGAGCCGAGGGGAAACTATAGAGCAGTTGCTGGTTCCCCAACCGTATAGGCGGATGCTCCTCGATCTAGCCCACAACGATGCACTGGGAGGACACCTGGGGCGGAGAAAACAGAGGCCAGGATAAACGACCGGTTTTACTGGCCAGGGTTGAAGGCCGAGGTTAAAAGATACTGTGCGTCTTGTCCCATTTGCCAGTTAACCGCCCCAGCGCCACACTATAGAAACCCTCTGGTGCCCTTGCCGATTATCGAAGTCCCGTTTGAACGGATCGCTATGGATCTGGTGGGACCCCTGGTAAAGTCGGCACGGGGCCACCAATATATATTGGTCATCCTAGACTACGCAACTAGGTATCCAGAAGCTGTCCCTTTGAGGAAAGCCTCCTCTAAGGCCATCGCCAGGGAGTTGTTTCAAATGTTCTCACGAACTGGGTTCCCCAAAGAGATCCTGACAGACCAGGGTACCCCTTTTATGTCAAAGGTAATGGCGGGCTTATGCAAATTGTTCCAAATTAAGCAGTTGCGGACGTCGGTCTACCACCCACAGACCGATGGCCTAGTCGAAAGATTTAATAAAACCCTAAAGTCCATGTTGAGAAAGATGGGAAGGATTGGGATATGTTACTCCCTGCCCTGTTATTTGCTATCCGGGAGGTCCCACAAGCATCCACAGGTTTTTCGCCATTTGAATTAGTGTATGGACGAAGGCCCCGGGGGTTACTCGATCTGGTAAAAGAGACATGGAAAAGTGAGTCCTCACCACACAAAACGGTGGTAGAACATATCTCTCAAATGCGAGAAAGGGTGGCTAAGGTGATGCCACTGGTGAAGGAGCACATGCAGAAGGCCCAGGATGCCCAAAGAAGAGTGTATAACAGGTCGGCTAAAATTAGACAGTTCCAAGTAGGAGACCGGGTGGCTGTTCTAATACCCACGGTAGAGAGCAAATTCTTGGCCAAATGGCAGGGCCCATTTGAGGTAGTAGAGAAATTCGGTGAGGTGGACTACAAGGTACACCAGCCAGGGAAAAGAAAACCATACCAGATCTATCACATCAATTTGTTGAAACCCTGGAGAGACAGAGAACAAGTGTCAGCGATAGTAGAGGTACAGTCAGGGGACCATGCAGGGATCGACTTGGTGCAGGTTGCTTCTACCCTGACTAGACCTCAAACCCAGCAAACAAAAGAGTTTCTACAAAAAAATAGAGATATGTTTTCAGAGTTGCCCGGTCGCACCAACGTCATCGAGCATGACATTGTGACCGAGCCCAAGGTAAAAGTCAGGTTAAAGCCTTACCGTATCCCAGAAGCTCATAGGGTGGCAGTGTCCGAAGAGGTTAGAAGAATGTTCGAGCTTGGAGTCATTGAGGAGTCGCAGAGCGAATGGTCAAGTCCAATTGTGTTGGTACCCAAGCCCAACGGCGCCCTCCGCTTCTGCAACGACTTCAGAAAGCTTAATGAAGTCTCCAAGTTCGACGCATATCCCATGCCACGAGTAGATGAGCTAATTGAAAGGTTGGGGTCTGCCAGGTACATTACCACGCTAGACCTCACAAAAGGGTACTGGCAGATTCCCCTGACTAAGGAAGCCAGGGAGAAGACAGCCTTCTCTACCCCAGAAGGCCACTTCCAATATAAGAGGATGCCATTTGGTCTACACTCAGCCCCGGCCACGTTCCAAAGGGCCATGGACAAAACTCTGCGTCCACACCAACGGTACGCTTCTGTCTACCTAGATGACATAGTCATCTTCAGCACTGATTGGGAGTCCCACCTTCCCCGGGTTCAGGCAGTCGTAGACTCCTAAAGAAGAGCAGGGTTCACCATCAACCCCGAGAAGTGTGCCATTGGGATGGAGGAAGTAAAATACCTAGGGTATATTGTGGGTAGAGGGCTGGTGAAGCCCCAAATGAGTAAGGTGGAGGCCATACAGGACTGGCCCCGTCCCCTAACCAAGAAGCAGGTCAGAGCGTTTTTGGGCATAGTTGGCTATTATAGGAGGTTTGTCCCCAACTTTGCCACTGTTGCTGCACCACTGACCGACCTGACCAGAGGCAGAAAGTCAGTGATGATAAAGTGGAACGCCGAGGCCGAGACGGCTTTTCAAATGCTTAAGACAGCTTTGTGCCAAGATCCGGTGCTTGTAGCTCCAGATTTTTCAAAAGATTTTGTAGTACAGACAGATGCTTCAAGCGAAGGGTTAGGAGCGGTCCTGTCTCAGGAAATCAGTGGGGAGGAGCACCCTGTGGTCTTTCTTAGTAGGAAGCTGACGGCAGCTGAAAGAAACTATGCGGTGGTAGAGCGGGAGTGTCTGGCCATCAAATGGGCTCTAGACTCCCTGCGATATTTCCTCCTGGGCAGAAAGTTCCGCTTGGTGTCAGACCATGCTCCCCTTACCTGGATGAGACAGAATAAACACACCAATGCCAGGGTAACAAGGTGGTTCCTTTCTCTCCAGGAGTTCAATTTCATGGTAGAGCACAGACCCGGGAGACAGCATCAGAATGCCGATGCCCTCTCCCGAGTCCATTCTATGGTGTCTACTGTTGCCTCCAACACCTCCGCGTTGAGGCAGAGGGGGGGGGGGATATGTACAGGACACCGGGGGTGGGTCCTGGACGGGTGCTATACGGCACCACTGTTTGGACTATGGTCCATTTAAATAGAGGTAGAAGGTTCAGGGGGTCACCCAAAAGTGGGTGAAAAGTTCCAGGCAGGCGCTAATTCAGAGAGGACTGGCTCGCAGTCTTCTCTATCTTAGTAAAGGAGTTTGGGGCCTGGAATTTTGGAGGCTCCAAAGTGTTATTTGGGTGGGATGAAGCCTCCACTCCTAAACCCTGGAAGCCAGCGCACAAGGGGTTAAGATCTCACAGCCAACCACCCATTAAAGCAGGAAGTGATGCTGGAGGGTGTGGGTTGGGAGAGTGCACCTGTGAGGATAAGATGGAAGTCTGCTAGCTGCTCAGAGAGGACTTTTGAGTAGTTTGGAAGGGAAGCTGTGTCTGCAGGGAAGGTCTGAAGGACCTCTACTAAAAACGTATGTGCCTTTCTTTTGGTTGTTTTTCTGAAGAAAGACTGTTTTCCTAATTTATGCTGGAAACAAGCAGGACTTTTGTTGTGACGGTTTGGATGCTGAAGAAAAGCTTTCTTTTGTTTTGTTTGGTCACCAATAAAGACCCTTTGCTTTACTGACACGGTTTTTCGCACTTGTCTCGCGGAGCTTAAAGACCCCAAAGCTTACACTTGGTATACATATCCCTTGCTACCTGGAAAGAAATCTTGTGGGGGTCATACACCCCTACACAGCAGCTGCATGGAGTTTGCATGCTCCAACTGTTTATTCTACACACATATTGCTCTGTAACTCAAAAACTCATCGATCAATTTCTACTAAACTTGGTACACATATCACTTACTATCTGGGAAAGAATACTGTGAAGGTAGCATGCCGGTACACAATGAGTTTCTGTCTGTCCCGACGTCTGTCTGTCTGTTCTTTATGCGCAACCAAACGACTGGACTGATGTTAAATTTGGCACACAGGCACATCAGGTGTCCGGGAAGGTTTTAGACCGGGTCTCAGCTCTCTAGGATGTACCATTCCTGAGATATTCCCTAAAAATGTCCTGCATTAGCCAATAGAAGCCTGCAAGTCTTTCTCTTCATATCCCAACTGCCATACACACGGTCACATGTCCCTTATCAGCCAATAGAAGCTCGCAGTCCCTTAGTCTCCACATACACACAGTTTTACTCCAGGTTTTCATAACAACCCAGCCATTTTTGTTCACTGCTGTAGGTCAGCTTTAAGCTAGGGCTACACAACGACATGTGTCGCGCGACAATCAGTTGCACGACACATAGGGCACAACTACACTGCTACATGTGTCGCACGACATGTGACATGCTGCGACTCCATCTTGGATGTATTTTTTGTGAATGTCACATGTTGCAATGCAACACCATAGCCTATCATTATAGAAATTGTTCAGACAAAATGTCGTGTGACATGTCGTTGTGTAGTTCTAGCATTAAAGGGGCAGGGCGCTGTGGAGGTCACTGTTAAAGGGGCGGATAATGTGGAGGTCACTGTTAAGGGGGCAGGGGCCACTATTAAAGGAGAAACTGCTGTGGAGGTCCCTGTTAAGGCAGCAGGGTACTGTGCGGTCACTGTTAAGGGAGTGGGGTACTGTGAAGGTCAAAGTTAAGGGGATGGGCTGCTGTGGAGGTCCCATTTTAAAGTAGCGGGACACTGTGGGAGGGTCAGTGTTAAGCAGTGGGGGACTGTGGAGTTCACTGTTAAAGGGTGGGGTGCTGTAGAGGTCACTGTTATAGGGATACAGTCAATATCTTTTAATGACACACACAAACATTAAATGAAATAGATGAAATATAGGGGCAACTGCTGTGGAGGTCATTGTTAAAGCAGCAGAGTACTGTGAGGCCACTGTTAAAAGAGCGGGGTACTGTGGAGGTCACTGTCAAGGGAGTGGGGTGCTGTGAAACTCACTGTTAAAGGGGCTGGCTGCTGTTAGGGTCAAAGTTGAGGGGATGGGCTGCTGTGGAGGTCCCATTTTGAAGTGGCGGGGCACTTTGGGGAGGTCAGCATTAAAGGGGTTGTCCAGGTTAAGAGCTGAACCCGGACATACGTCCATTTTCACCCAGGCATCCCCCCTGACTTGAGCATCAGAGCAGTTCATGCTCCGATGCTCTCCTTTGCCCTGCGCTAAATTGCGCACGGCAAAGGCATTTTTTAGGAGTTCCGGTGACGAATCGGGCTCTCCATGGGGCTGCCAGGAAGCCCGGTGACATCACCGGAACTGGTGGGTGGGCAGCGCTAAAGCACGCCCATCAGAGCCGTGACGTCATGGCAGTGTATTATTGTAAACAAAAAAGCCTGTGCCCTGCACGATGCTAACATCGGGGGGCTGCCTGGGTAAAAATATGGATATATCCGAGTTCAGAGTTGAACCTGGACAACCCCTTTAAGGGGTGAGGGACTGTGGAGTTCACTGTTAAAGGGGCGGGGTGCTGTAGAAGTCACTGTTATGGGGGATACTGTCGATATTTTTTAACAACACACACAAATGTTAAATGAAATAGATTAAATATACCCGTGCGAAGCCCTGTTCGTCTGCTAGTATATATATATATATATATATATACAGTATATAACTCAATAGAGTTTTGAAAAACTGTTCTTGCCTGCAATTTCCTGCAGGTTATTTGACAGTAAACACAGAATATTAATCAGCTCTGGCATACCCACTTCTCCAACCCTGGTACTCTCCCGTCATCAGGAGCATCTCTCTGCATCTTGCTGACTTTTCTAGGACATTGAGACTTTGAAGGGTGATTTGGAAGAAGTACAGCCAACAAAAGATGAGGATGGTCATTATTAAGACCTGGCCCACTGGATGGGGTGCAGACTGGATGGCACTGTCCTGTTCTTGTCTGCAAATCACAGTGCTTGGCTCCATTCAAGTAAACGAGTCCGCAAAAAAAAACGGAACACATACAGAAATGCATCCGTAAGTCTTCCGTATCCGTTCCGTTTTTGCTGAACCATCTATTGAAAATGTTATGCCTAGGCAAATTTTTTTTTAATGTAATTACTGTATATGGCATGCGGAAAAAAAAAACGGAACCAAAAAACGAGACAACGCATCCGTAAAAGACGGACCACAAAACGCGAAAAAGCCATATGGGCGTGTGCATGAGCCCATAGAGTTATATGAAAATATCTCCAGAGTAAAACAATAAATCCGACATGGCAGGAGTGGTGACAGGACATATTTATGAACCACTTGTACTTGAGTGACTCATAACCCATAAGAACAACACACACTTGTGTGTATATATATAAAATATTATATATTGTACTATATATAATAGAAAAACATCGTCTTGTCTTGGCATTAAACACTCACAATACTTTGTCCTCCCACACAAGTCTCAGCACGGTTTCTTAATCGGTAGACCATATCAGCCACGCACAGCTTCATCTTTTTTCTTGTATCATGAATGTATAATGTGCCGTCACTAACAAACTAATTCTTTTTTAATTACCCTTTTGTTTGCATAGCAACTCATAAGCTACCTCTTTCATTTTTCAATTTATCAACCGCATCTCAGCTAATGAAACAATCCGCAGAATCTCCTGGAGAAGTATCGCTGTTCTGAAAATAGATCCCTGAGCAGTCAGAATTTTGCCTTGCAACATACTCCTCCAAGTGGAGCCAAATTATGTTTTTAATCACTCCAATTTTTCTCTTTTAACTCTTATTGCAATATCTTTTTTCATTAGTCCTTAAGTGCTTTTGATGATTTACAGTAAAAAGTATTTAAAACAAGGCAATAAAGAGGACGTGCAGAGCTGTTTCTTATTCTGGTCCTGGTGTTCTGGGACTGTTTGCTGTCATACTGTCTGCTATCACTAATAACTTTATTTTACTAGAGGTTTTCTGCAATATTGATACGTGCCATTATGGCATATGGATATAGTAGATGGTGCCACCCACTCCAAAACCCAAGTTAGCAAAAGTCAAGAACCTTTACCGCCACAGTTTTGTGTTTATTGATTTTTTTGTGCAGCCTTCCAGGAGCAATATTTACTTTTGCGTTGATGTAACCATATGATGACTTGTGTTCTTGTGGAATGAATTGCAGTTTTTAATGTCACCATATTGACGTACTTATATTGAAAAACTTATTCATATCTTTTTTTTGAGGAATGGGGGAAACAGTAGTTCCAAAATATTGGGAGGTTTATTTTTGGGGTTTTGTGATATAAATAACATGTGATAACAAATTTTGAAAGCGTTTTAAATTTTGCTACTTTTGTACAGCAAAACATTAGAAAAGAATAAGAGCTGTGCCTGCACCGTGCATGTATGGCAAATGACGGCAAGTACTTCATTACAGTACTGTTCATGTACAGCGGACGCTGAAAAGGGATAATGTAGAAATAAAACATAAAAACACCATGTTTCCTACTTCTGAATGATTCACATACTTCAACATGAATCATTCAGCAATGTACATTTGGGAAAATGGGATGAAAGTAAAATCGAGTGAAGGGAGTGAGTGGGTAGACTAAATCAAATATAATAAATATAATAAAATAAGTCTACTTTTAGAGGAGTTGTGCGTTCAAGAAACTGCTAGAACTTACTGAAATCAATATGAGTTCATGAGTTCATGTCTTCTAAGTCAGGAATCTCTGCTATAATCGAGGTACACGGACAAAGGTTGTTCCAACGGACATTATATTCATAACAAATTCTTTCAAATGGATAAATCTGGAAAAATATAAATAGGTTTATGAAACATTAAAAACTAGGGCTCGTCCGGGATTTGAACCCGGGACCTCTCGCACCCTAAGCGAGAATCATACCCCTAGAACCAACGAGCCAGCTGTTCATGTTTGTATGCAGATGTACTACAGCTGTAAATTCAACATCAGCACAGCAGCTGAGGTTGTATCATATTACATGCACATACAGTCCTGATCAAAAGTTTAAGACCACTTGAGAAATGGCAAATAAATCATATTTTACATTGTTGGATCTTAACAAGGTTCCAAGTAGAGCTTCAACATGCAACAAGAAGAAATGAGAGAGAGACAAAACATTTTTTGAGCATTCAATTAATTGAAAATAACAATTAAACTGAAACAGGCTGTTTTTCAGCTGATCCAAATTTTAGGACCACATGCCTTTAAAAGGCCAAATCTGTGCAAAGACGTGAATTCATTGTCATTTTCTGTCAGGTAGTCACACGTTGTGATGGCAAAGGCAAAAAAACTGTCCCTTTTTGATCGTGGTCGGGTTGTTGAACTGCATAAGCAGGGTCTCTCACAGCGTGCCATCGCTGCTGAGGTGGGACGCAGTAAGATTTGGAATTTCTTAAATGATCCTGAGGGTTATGGAACAAAAAAGTCAAGTGGAAGACCCAAAAAAATTTCATCAGCACTGAGCCGGAGGATCTAATTGGCTGTCTGTCAAGACACTGGACAATCCTCAACCCAAATTAAGGCCCTTACTGGTGCTGACTGCAGCCCCATAACCATCAGACAGCATCTGAGACTGAAGGGCTTCAAAAACAAAAAACTTCTTCAAAGATCTCGTCTCCTTGAACGCCACAGAACTGCTCGTTTGGACTTTGCAAGAGAGCACCAAACCTGGGAAATTCAAAGGTGGCAGAAAGTTTTATTCTCTGATGAGAAAAAATGTAACCTTGATGGTCCTGATGGTTTCCAACGTTACTGACATGACAAGCAGATCCAATCTGAGATGTTTTCTACGCGCCACATAATGGTCTGGTGAGCTTCAGGAAGTGCAGGGGCATCAAACGGCCGCTGGCTATGTCCAGATGTTACAGTGAGCATTCCTCATAACCAGTGTTCCCTCTAAGCCTTGGCAGCTGCTGAGCGGGGTCGGCTTAGAAATGGGCAATGCTTAGTCAAAGGTGTTTCTACATGGAATAACGTAATGCGCTGCAGATTTAACAACAGTTTAACAGGATAGGGGATAACTATCAGATTGGTGGGGGTCCTACCACTGTGACCCCCGCTGATCACAAGAACAGGAGTCCCATATACTAGTTATATACTATAACTTATAACAACCGGAATACCCCTTTAAAATCCAAAGCACATCTCTAGCTATGTGCTGATTCCATTGCGCAAATTTCAAGATTCTCCTGTATACGCTGCAGACTGTCTACATGCAATATTGTTTCCCCCCCAAAAAAAACACAGCACGACTGCCACAGGTGGACGTACCCTAAAACGTACAATCTGTGTAACTCCAAACGGCGATGACGCAAGACACGATGGCGCTGACAGACGTGTGCACCATAATAAAAGCTATATCTGTCACGTGGCAGCTCACACCTACAACTACATATGAAAAACAGGGAAAAAATATGGCGCAGTCTTCACCCGGCAACAGTGCCCCAAAGTGCAGAATGAAAAAGTTTTGCACACTAGGGCACCATAAGTAGGTGGCACGCCTGCCACACACAGAAAGGCCATGAATGAGATGACCCAATGTTGAAAGTAGTGCACATAACTCGCTGGGAGTTGTAGTACTGGCAGTTGTCTAAGATGATGGGCTTCTTACTAAATGCCAGGGTAACTGGGTGACATGAGCATGATGCCTGTCACAACTCCCCAGGTGCACAAAGGCCCTTGCCCCAAATATGGTGCGTCCCACCCCTGCCAGGCCGGCGCCATGTCCCCCCACACGGCAGCATGTCGGTGCCCACTCTGCCCTACCTGGGTGCGACCTGACCCCGTTGACATACTCACAGACAGCGTGCTCATCCGGAGCAGAGACTACAGCACAGAACACACGCCATCTTGGTCATCCCGCCCACAGTCTTACGTGAAGTGACAGCAGCTGCTGTGTACAGCGACGCACACGCCTCGGACTGGGGATTATTTACCTGGCACCATAACGCCACTACCGCGCCCCGCTGCTGCTTGCTGTCTCTTCCTCTTCTTCCTGCTAAAAGAAGGAGGAGGCAGCAGTAGCATGGCAATATTTGGTAGGTGGCACCCTGCTGCGCTAACCCACACAAGATTACGAGGAGGACGGACGTCAGCGCCACCACTGTCACTGCACTGACGGCACGATGTGGCTGAGCGGGGATGATAAAGTTGTGAGCGGGGCCACAAAAATTGCTGTGCGGCCGCCCACCCACACAGCTTAGAGGGAGCACTGCTCATGACTGAAGGCCCTCGTCTGTGTGGCAATTACTGGGTTTTTCAACAGGACAATGCTACATTACACAATGCCCGCAGGACAAGGGACTTAGGATAATAACATCACTCTTTTGGCCCATCCTGCGTGTTCCCCTGATCTAAATCCAATTGAGAACCTTTGGGGATGGATGGCAAGGGAAGTTTACAAAAATGGACAACAGTTCCAGACAGTAGATGGCCTTCATGCACTCGTCTTCCCACTCACCTCATTGAAACACTTGCATCAAGCATGCCAAAACAAATTTTGGAATTGATAAACAATAAAGGCGGAGCTATCCATTACTGAGTTCATGTTTGGAAGTTGGATTTCTGTTTTGGGGGGGGGTTTATCTTTTTACTGCCTAAATAAAGTACGCTAAAATAAGTTTTATTCTATTAAATATTAAAATTCTCTGTAACAAATTAGGCTTGGTAGGGTGAAAGGGGATGTCTCAGACTGATGATGCTGATCCCTACAATCACCCCTACCACTAGAACTCCAAAATATAAGGAGTCAATAGTGTATAGAGTGTTCCTCTACCAGCATGGGGCAAAGTAACGACATCCACACACGTGTACCTGATTGAAACAGTGTGTAATGTGACAGGTCTCCTGATGAAGGGAGACACTGCACACCACCCAATGTCAGGCAACACTAGTAGGATAGTCCACCCTCAGTCGGTGATTTATACACAGGAACAAGCCACTAGGCTCCTATAGTCAGCAAGTCAGTCTGTAGCTGTATTAACAGAAATATATTGCTCGACGTGTTACTTTGGGGGGGGGTTTAGTTTTTTTTTTTGGAGGTGTGGTCCTAAACTTTTGATCAGCTGAAAAACAGCCTGTTTCAGTTTATTCGTTGTTTTTAGAGTTGAGCGAACACCTGGATGTTCGGGTTCGAGAAGTTCGGCCGAACATCCCGGAAATGTTCGGGTTCGGGATCCGAACCCGATCCGAACTTCGTCCCGAACCCGAACCCCATTGAAGTCAATGGGGACCCGAACTTTTCGGCACTAAAAAGGCTGTAAAACAGCCCAGGAAAGAGCTAGAGGGCTGCAAAAGGCAGCAACATGTAGGTAAATCCCCTGCAAACAAATGTGGATAGGGAAATGAATTAAAATAAAAATTAAATAAATAAAAATTAACCAAAATCAATTGGAGAGAGGTTCCATAGCAGAGAATCTGGCTTCCCGTCACCCACCACTGGAACAGTCCATTCTCAGATATTTAGGCCCCGGCACCCAGGCAGAGGAGAGAGGTCCCGTAACAGAGAATCTGTCTTCATGTCAGCAGAGAATTAGTCTGCATGTCATAGCAGAGAATGAGGCTTCACGTCAGCCACCACTGCAACAGTCCATTGGCATATATTTAGGCCCAGCACACACACAGGCAGAGGAGAGAGGTCCCGTAACAGACAATCTGGCTTCATGTCAGCAGAGAATCAGTCTGCATGTCATAGCAGAGAATCAGGCTTCACGTCAGCCACCACTGCAACAGTCCATTGGCATATATTTAGGCCCAGCACACACACAGGCAGAGGAGAGAGGTCCCGTAACAGAGAATCTGGCTTCATGTCAGCAGAGAATCAGTCTGCATGTCATAGCAGAGAATGAGGCTTCACGTCACCCACCACTGCAACAGTCCATTGGCATATATTTAGGCCTAGCACACAGGCAGAGCAGAGAGGTCCCGTAACAGACAATCTGGCTTCATGTCAGCAGAGAATCAGTCTGCATGTCATAGCAGAGAATGAGGCTTCACGTCAGCCACCACTGCAACAGTCCATTGGCATATATTTAGGCCTAGCACACAGGCAGAGCAGAGAGGTCCCGTAACAGACAATCTGGCTTCATGTCAGCAGAGAATCAGTCTGCATGTCATAGCAGAGAATCAGGCTTCACGTCAGCCACCACTGCAACAGTCCATTGTCATAAATTTAGGCCCAGCACCCAGGCAGAGGAGAGAGGTCCCGTAACAGACAATCTGGCTTCATGTCAGCAGAGAATTAGTCTGCATGTCATAGCAGAGAATCAGGCTTCATGTCAGCCACCACTGCAACAGTCCATTGGCATATATTTAGGCCCAGCACCCAGGCAGAGGAGGGAGGTCCCGTAACAGAGAATCTGTCTTCATGTCAGCAGAGAATCAGTCTGCATGTCATAGCAGAGAATGAGGCTTCACGTCACCCACCACTGCAACAGTCCATTGGCATATATTTAGGCCTAGCACACAGGCAGAGCAGAGAGGTCCCGTAACAGACAATCTGGCTTCATGTCAGCAGAGAATCAGTCTGCATGTCATAGCAGAGAATGAGGCTTCACGTCAGCCACCACTGCAACAGTCCATTGGCATATATTTAGGCCTAGCACACAGGCAGAGCAGAGAGGTCCCGTAACAGACAATCTGGCTTCATGTCAGCAGAGAATCAGTCTGCATGTCATAGCAGAGAATCAGGCTTCACGTCAGCCACCACT